>NW_010223592.1:53258-86691 GCF_000690775.1 Eurypyga helias | reverse complement strand
CTCTGGATGACAAGCTGCTGAACCAGTCATCCCCAGCCTCTTCTAAGTTGCCCCTTCCTTACAATAGCTTGGCACATAAACCTTCCTTTCACGTCCAGTTGCACTGCACAGTGCCCTGAATGCCAAACCTGATTTTTTTTCCCCCATTTTTTCCTTCTTGTCTTTTCCAAGTGTTCTTGTCTTTTCCAGACATTTCACCACATTTTTATTTTTTATTTAATTTCTTATCTACTTCTATTAATCCCCCCTTGCAAAGAAAGCCAGCCAAGGTGTCTGCCATTGGGCTGTAAGAGCTGTATTGCCACGGCTGGTTTGAGAGCCAGGGGAGCAGAGGAGAGGTTGGAGTCGTGGGCAAAGGACGTCCTTCCACAGAAAATAGTTAACGCAGCTTTGTCAGGGGTTTTGTCTGGGAAAGGAGAGAAAATAGGGGAGGAATAAATGCAGCAAGTAGCGGGTACTACCTAGAAATGAGAAGTAGAATAAATTAGTGGGCACTTTTAAATGACTGTCCACAACTTTATGTGGAAAACATGCTGGGTCTGTGGTGGTCTCTAAGGTGCAAAATACATGCCCAGCATGCTGTCCTGACTGGAATATCATAGATGATGCTTGATCTGAAAATTAACTCCCTACTGTTGTGGTTTCTTTCTTAAATTGGATGTTTAGACTTAAAACTCCTATTCAAAGTGAACTTGCAAGCGCAGGGTACAGAGATATTGTGGAAACTGACTGTAACAGCTTTCAAAAGAAAAGGTTCCTGCAACTTTAATTTAAATACAACAAATATTTGATTGAACAACTGGCCAGCCATGATTTGGTTGAGTCTGTTGAGCCTTTTTACAAGCCCCAACTCAGACCTGGCTAGTTCCCACTTGGGTGATGTGTGGCTTTTCTGGTTAACTGTTCACTTAACGTCATCATAGGTTTTTTAATCCTGGTTGTTTTTGCAGAAACACGTAGGTAACTTCAACAGGCATACTACATGGACAAATTACTGTAGACCTATGAAGGAGAATCTTGCAACAGGTTCTCATCTGCCCTTTTCAACATACCTTAGTGATGCCTTCAAATTTTTAATGTGACTTATTTTGTCATTTGACCCTAATTTTGATTTTCTTATCAGTTGCACTATGACAAGAAAATACACAGGGGTAGACATGTGCACACATAAGGATTCATACAAGAAGAAAACCACTTTATGTTAATGTTTTGTGTGGAGACCAAAGATCCTGATTACTGACCAGTTAACATGAAAATATTTCAGGTTTAAAATATTTTTTTATAATAATACCTGTGGCTTCTCAAACGTTTCTTCTGTTAAGCTCAAAACCCCACAGCTCTTAACAGATTTATTTTATGCATTGGCATTAACAGATTTTAATAGAAAAACTGAAACAAATACCTCATATCACAGTGGTAAAAATTTATACATCTTATAAAGGAATTTAATTTCTGTATGTAGAGCAGAAATTTATACATTGCTTTTAATCAATAAAATTGGTGCAGTTCTTATTTTAAATTGGCCTCTTTTCAGCCTTTTTTGGGGGTTTTGGTTTTTTTTTTTTGGTTGGGTTTTTTGGGGGATTTTTTGGGGTTTGTTTTTTTTTTTTTAAGCTGCCTTTTACATAGAATCCAAAAAATCAAAAGGGTCTCCAATTAAGAAAACATTTTCTGTTGTGCTGAATTCATGTTACCGTACTGTGAGCTCTGACATTTTGTTTCTGTGGTAACCAAAATCAGCTGATTAGTTGGCATGGCAACAGAAAAGATGTAATCCCAGCAGACACACTCTAATCAATGCCCCCAGCACAGATGGTCTCCGGAGGATCAACAAGAAAGAGGCTGGCAGGCATTCAGTATATCACGTGGTCGCTCTAGACTAGGCCAGGAAAAAACTAAAAAAGAACATTTCTCAAACTAACCAATAGCTTTTTAACCCCTTCACTGCATTTATTAATTGTAGGAATTTCAACTGCTTGCACCTACGAAAACCAACTTTGGTCCTGTGCCTTACTGCTTGGAGTCTCGTTCTACTAACACTGGGCATTTTTAGAAGTCTTCCCCTTTTATTAATGACCATTTCTCAAACCTGAGTCGTTGGTTGAAGAGAAACCTAAAGCTTATACAAATCTGGGAAATGCCCGAGTTTGTTAGTAAGGATTAAACCCACCGAGTTTCAAGGGCTTCACCTATGAAATCCGGGCGATGGCCCCATGGTTGGGAACAGGAAGAGAATGGCTGGAACAGGGGGCACTCGTTGCTCTAGCTGTGAAGGCAAAGCTCACCCCTGCCCATCTCTCAGAGAATGTAAATATCACTGACTGCAGAAAACCAGTTTGCCTACACATAAAGTTGGAGTGTCAATAAACACAGTGAGAACAGACTTAGGAGAACTCCTAAAGCTTTCTTTACCTGGAGAAAAAATATGAAGCATCTGCCAAGTAAACAAACATGATGGTCAGGGCTTCAGTCTTTTCTTTCACTGTATTCAATTCATGGCATTGAACCGTATTAATTCTTTACAATATTTATTTACACTTTGATAAAACAATTAAAGTGTGTGCCCCGCTTTACAGGGACCTCTTGGTCTCTAAAGACAAGCTGGACTATTCATATTCTTACTGTTAGGCATGTCCTAGCCACATTTGTTTGAATAAAAATTGGAAATGCCATTTTACATATTCGCCCAATACTGCAGTATGCAGTGAGTTACTCTAACTAGGAAAACGTCAAAATGAATAAAATGCAGCTGTGGATTCCTGATTCAATACGTGATGAGAATTGTTTCAGCCCATTATATTAGAAGTTAGGGAATTTGTAGCTTACAAGTTTGTGAAAATGAAGCAGTTCTTAACTAATACAGTTAATTTGTATTTTTGCATTAAAAAACCCCTTTGTGGTAGTTTCGCTGGGCCAAATGCAGACATGATCTAAGCAGCTACACAGTCCACTGGAATGCTGCTTATCATAGGAGGTCTGCTTTGTTCCAACACCAATGCTATGAGAGTTAGGAGGTTACCTTTGGGTACAAGATCTGTGCTCTCAGTATGTCTGCTAGAAGTTACACATGCACAGCTGAGACAACATTCAGCTCTAACTTATTTCATCAAGAGTAATATATTCTTTTCTCCCTATTTCCAACAACTACTGTGTTTTATTTCAAATTTGCTGTTACTAGCACAGTCATATTGTAAACATACAGCCATTAAAACCCCCTAATTTTTCTCCTAGAATCCAAATCACATCCCCACCTGAACTTTTTACTGGGGTACAGAAGTTTATATTGGAATCCACAACAGGAATGTCAGGGCTGAAGCAGGCTGTGCACTGCTAGGGCTGCAGTGCAGATGGAAAGGCTCATTGCACACAAAAGGATGGTGCTATGGGATGAGACTGTGGCCCCCCTCACATGAGGTGAGCACCCAGCCTGCTGCCTGCTGCTAGTCTATCTTTGACTTGCTGGATACCAGCCTCCTTTCCAAAGTAACAGCACTGTAATGTGCTGCCATAATAAGTAAAATAAACTAAATGAATTGAGAAAAGCATGCTGTATTTACTGATTCAGAAAAAAAAAAAAATCTTTTATTTGCTATTGCATTAAAGCTAACACAACGGGAAGTGACACAGAAATCATTTTAGGGAGCTACACAAAGCAGCAGCTACTATATACCCTCGTCACGTCTTCTGCACATGGCCAGCATGCACAACTCCTCGTGAGCAATGAGGTGGCAAAGAGGTGCTACCTAGGAGTATCTGGTCTCTTTGCATCTCTCTCTCTCTCTCTGTCTACGTAAGTCACAGAGGGCTGGAGCGGGAGAGCTGGAACACCATGGTTAAACACACACCAGCCGCTTCCTCTCCCTCTTCTCTGAGCCCCACCCCAAGAGCCATGAAGAGGGCAGGGACCCAGATATGTGCTAAAACAGTGTATCGCCATGAGGGCCCCAGTCATGAGGCCGTCAGCAGCCAGTGCCTTTTTTGGCTCTAAAACCTCTGCTGTCCTGTGGGCTGAGGGCAACGTGGATGGGTTATCTCCTCCTGCTGCCCCTTCTCCTTTTGTGCTTTTCTCCATGCAAAGGTTAAAACTCATACAGATGAACAGGTTCAAGGAGCATCACTGGCACAATTACATTCTGAAAACCAGTTTATTGATTTGTTTAAGAATATTTTCTTATTTTGAATTTTTGAATTTGTATTTTCCCCTTTTTCAGTACTGTTTTTTATAAATGTATGGCACTTTGTTTAATTACAGGAATAGAAGCAGCCAGTGCATGAAGATAAGTCACTATCAATTACAAATACTGAATATTCACTGAGTGCCAGATCAAGAGCATGTTTCAATCAATTAACTCCTTCCATCGACTTCACTGCCCTTTGGACCAGCATCCTACCATATGAAATCACTATTTTCCTAGACATTTCTAATCCTCAGACTGGGTAAGTATCAAATGTAAAGCATACCATCCCACATGTTAGGTACCAGCAAGAGGAAATCTCACTGTAGCTTTAAAACCAAGTGCAAAGAAAAGGAGATGGGCATGTGGAATTTAATGCACATACAACTGATGGTTCTGGCAACCTGGCATTATATGCTTCTCTTGCAATCTTCCTGGGAGAATTGCAGAGGATGCCCACAGAATTTTCCAGTCACGCAATGAATATAGAAAATAGTAATTAAATGGCTTCAAGGGGTTTCAGTATTAGAAATAATCTCAGTCTACCAGAAAAATGCAACAGCCAATATTTTTCACCCTTATACACACTGAAAAAGAAAAAGGGAAAAAAAAACCCCAAACCCAAACCAACAACATGCTTTATTGAGTCTTCCCTGTTACCTTCGTAAACATGGGTTTTCCATGCTGAGTGACCATGGTGCATTGATCACAGTCCACTGTGATGGATGAGTTGTGGTATGACTCTTTTGAGTGCTTGAGAATGTAATACAGGTCTGTTACACCTCCTTCAAAGACAGTGCTAAAATAACGAGGAATGAGGGTCCTTCCAATTGCTGTGAGGAAAATACAAAGCAGAATTCAGCAAATGCTCTAGGTTATAAAATCTCAAACCATTTGCTAACAGAACATGAATAATTTTAAGAGCAATGAAATCAAACTTTCATTTAACAAATATAATACGGAGTCTCTGCCTGCTGTAGAAATGAAGTTGCGCCTGCCCCCACTGAAATCAATGAAAATGGCTTACTCCATTCAGAGGGAGTGGGCTCATCTTATTCAATCTTTTTACACTGATGGCGAGTCAGAGTCACTCTTGAAACCATCTGCAAGGTTTTTTGTCCCAAAGTAATTATTATACAGAAAGCCACATGGTGTCAATTATGATTGAAAGTTGGATATTACTCATAAATGTATAAATACAAGTGGTGAGCATTTACAGAAATATACTCGTACACCCAAAAAGGCAAAGCACATTTATATAGGAGGGTTGTGTACACACACATGTTTGTCTGTGTGTGGGCACGTATGTATTTGTATGTACCCAATCACACGCACACACACACACTATTGATTGAATAGGAGGGCTACTGCTGAGAAATCAGAGTCCTGGGGATTGAAGAAGGACCTGAGATGCAACACAACGTATGTTACACAATATATGACTACACACAGACCTATCTGAGATCTCCCTTTAGAGCAGATGTATTTATGTCATTGGCTAGAAAGTCTGAGTAGATGACTGAACTAGCCTACACACACCACTTAAACACCAAACTATGGACTCGAGGTACCCAGTTCTGCAATATTTCCTCGGGCAAAACTCCCACTGAAGTCACACCAGCGACAGTAAATACTACAGGATCTAATTCCAACTACGTAATAGTGAGCTGCTGGGTTTGTTTCAGATGCACAAACTAGCAGAAGCACTGACATCAAATGCAGTTCTCTTGCATGCAGCTGAATTTTTCCATCTCCTTATTTACAGATAAATTTGGATGCAACCACAGCCTGGCATGACAGACACTTCAGTTTATAATAGACCAATATTTCCATACCAAATGACTCATTGCCTTGCATGCATTAATCAATCCACAGTAATTCTGAGTGGTGGATACATAAAAATTGCCTCCATTTTACAGAGGGAAAAACCATGCGATCTGAACTGTGTTTTAGAAGAATGAAACAGAAAAGTCATCATCAACAGGCAAGACTGGAGTTTATTAGTTCCTAATTCTTCTTGATCTATTGGGACAGTATGGTGACTCATAGCTCTCTCATTTGCTGTATACTTTTGAGAGTAATTTCTAAAAAAATTATTTTCATAGGAATTTTGCCAGCATACAAACAGAGGCTCCTGACCCTAAAAATGTATTTGCAAGTGGGTGTTGTAAATTAAAAAGTATGGCATTTTCACAGTAGTTCTGTGAAAAACGTTTCTGCTCTGTGCGTTACGATGTGGAATATTGCATGTAGTCATAACGCACATTATATAACGAAAATACACAAATACTGAAAATTAGGATTTGTTAAAGTTTTTGCTGCAATATTAGATATCAATGTAATTTAATGTACAAAAATATACCACACCCTCTGGAATTGGCTGACAATCCAACTAATATGCTGAATGACCATTTTACAACTCCAGCTCCTAAAAAACCCCACCCACTTACCACTCATATGTTAATTTTCTACAGTCTTTTAATTTAATTTAGAAAAACTGAAGTCCAGTGAATCAGCATAGGGCTCAATTCAGGCTTTTACTCAATTTTTTTCATGTTGGCATGGTATATAGCAAAACGTGAAATTTACCCATCAAGTTAATTTCTTGCTCCCCTAAGGCTAATTAGTGCAAATTAAATTTCCTGCTAATCATTCTGAGCAGCTAATGTGTGATATGAAAATCCAGCATTCCTACTGATTGTGATAAACTTTATTCATGTAACTTCTGCACTGCATAAATATCTTGAAACCATTCTAACTGCAGTTTATAGACCATTCCCAAAGTAGTATGGTCATATGGTGTTGCTTTTTGGCTTGTATTCACAGCTACAACATGTTAAAGCAGGCTAGAAATACATGTAATACCTTACTATTTTTCTTAGTAAGCATAATATATGTTTGCCACAGGGATGTGCTACTGTGAACAACAAAGTGGGAGACCAAAAGGCTGAAGAGGAATAGAGGTGCACACAGGGATATGCCCCGTGGAACCTGATTTTCAATGACAGATGCACATACAGACCCTCCCTCCCACACCACACTTAGAGAATCACAGAATGGTTTGGGTCTGAAGGGACCCTTAAAGGTCATCTAGTCCAACCCCCACTTTCCTAAACGAGCATCATATGGACACCCTCAGAGCCAGCACACAGATCTTCGCCACAGGAGCTCTGAAAGAGAGCATTTCATAGAATCACAGAATGGTTTGGGTTGGAAGGGACCTTAAAGACCATGTAGTTCCAACCCCCTGCCATGGGCAGGGACACCCTCCACTAGACCAGGTTGCTCAAAGCCTCATCCAGCCTGGCCTTGAACGCTTCCAGGGATGGGGCATCCACAGCTTCTCTGGGCATTTGCCATAGCACTTTGAGTATGGCGAGACTAAACTCCTTTCCTGGCATCAGGGCCCTGACTGCACCTCTGCTACAGGGTTGGGCTGCCAGGCAGATTTTCTTTCCAGCTTCTTAGGGGAATCCTTGCCTAGATACTGCAAGGCCTTCTGCCTACCTCCTCATGGAGATCCCTGACGTGGGATCTCCTTCCAGTATTGTCTCCTATCCAACTTTATTCTTTCTCCAATCTCTTTGCTCACCTACCCCATGGTCCAATACTATGTTTTCTCACCTTAGGGTTCATTGCTTTGCATAGTTTATCGTCAAAGTTCACTGTTCAACTCCCAGTATCTCCCAGTCTTCTCTCCCCCTCCTTGCAATGCTGCCCCTTTTTCTGTTGCTCAGGGAGGTTCATCAACCCTTCCCAAATCTACCCAATTTACTCAGTCTCCTTATACAAGCAGGCCCAGCTACCTAGTCTCAGCCTCCTTGTTCTCCTCCACTCTCCCCAAAACACCACTCACGCACGCTTTCTCAGTGCCCTTCCTACACAGCCAAGGCTGCCCCAGCTCCTTGTCCCAGACTCCCTGCCTCAGCAGTCTAAGCCTTCCTGCTGGATCTTGATCTTGTGGTTTTTGGCCCCCAAGATTCTCTCTCTGCCTTTCTCCCCACTCTGCCTCCTCCTAACAGCAGATCTTTCTCCAAATTAACCTCATTTCTCCTTCCTTCCTTCAGCTCCTCATCCTGCTAAGCATCAGGTAAGAGGACCTCTTCTCTCTGTGCCCCCTATCCAGCCAAACATTCCCCATGTTTTTGTAACTGACTTCCAACACTCCATTACTTAATCATCCTCCATCTTCTCCTTTTGTCTTCCAGTTAATATTTCTGCCCCCTCTCTCACATCAATGCCGTCTTGCCCTGATTTTCTCCCTTCTCTTTTCTTTCCTCCTCTTCCCTCTTACTACTTCTTCTACATTCACATCAAGTGGTTTCTTTCATGGGCCACCTGGATCCTGGGCGCATCCGCCAGCAGTGCAGGAGAAGGAAGGGCTTCCTGCTCTCGTGTGTAGCACTGGCTGAGCCTTCCCACAGGCTTTGCAGTGGAAAGGTCCGTGACTCCACACAGCCCTGAACCGCAACACGCCTGGTTACACTTTGCAGTTGGCATGTGGATAGCCCCACTGGGCTCCTATGAGGAGGCTTACTATGTTCCTGAGAAAGAGAGTCCTTGGCAAATTTAGCTGTCAAACTCTAGTGAAGCCTGCACTGAGCACTTGAGAATGGGCACCTTTTTTCCCTCAAAAAAGGTAGGAGGAACTCCTACCAAAAGGTGAGCAACACTATTCCACAGTATACATATTCTTGGGCATTTAAAAACAAAGCTGCAAGACTTTTGTAACACAGACAAAAAAAATATTTTTCCATTTTGAGGGAAAGAAGAAATCCTTTTTTGCTAAAATTAAAAAAAAAATTAGCTAACAATTTCAGCTTTACTGGGTCAAGTTTGGCAAAATTATGAATAAGTAGAAAGAAGTCCTTTTAATGAGACTTATCAAACAATATTAATAATAGATGCTATATCATCTGCCTGCAAGAATACATTAGGATAGCCACGCATGCAGTTGCTGAGGTTCTGCACCCAATATTCAGGCTTAGGAAAGTAGACGTAGGTTCATGCCTGCACCTATACAAGTATCAACAGGCTCTTACAGTCACATTACCCAGAAAAGACCTGTTTACAGTGTGAAATGTGACCCTCTGCATTGTAAGATACTGAATATACTACAATGAAAATTCACCTACCACTCAGCAATCAGACATTAATTCCAGAGCACTGGGATGCTGCTTTAAATTACCATTTTGTCCTGGGCAGCATCCTTCACCCCTAACTGAGTACTGAGGATATACTATCTCCCATGAGAAGCGGGCACTGCCCCTTAACGTTTGCTTCATTTGTGCTAGCAAATCCCCAGATAGCAAAGCAAACCGACAAAGATCAGCTGGATTTAGCAACAGGTAATAGTTATTTATATGAAAATGTCTGTAAGAAAGGCATATCTGGTGACTCACAAAATAGAACGCCGTCGTCTGCCGGAATGACGTACCTTTAGCTTGTTCAGTGGTGTAACAGCTTGGCTATGTGTGATTTTGTATAACTTTCAGGTGGATCAGAGATGTAAACACAATTTTAGAACAGAAGACAAGCTGATTTGTGACACACCACCCGAATATGAGCAGTCCAGAAATCAGTCCAATCCAGGAACACAGGCAAGAAGCTTTATAGGTCAGTAAGAGTTATATCATATGTAATTTCTTAAGTATAATTCCTGGAGAATTCTAAAGAAAAGAACAAAACCATCTGACATATTAAATGACCCAAGAACTGTCTCTCAGAGAGGGACATGCTTAGGTCATGCTCCTGCTTTTTGGCCTGGGCATGCAGCAAAATGATTAGGGTGCCCTTCTGTCATCCTGATCCTAGAAATCATTATTTTCATGCTGTCTTTTTATTTATGTCCCCTTTTAAATATGTTTGCCTGAGTGTAAAATACTTGTTCTCTCAGAAATATGTTTAAATTTAAACGTATTTTTCAATCCCAAACTAAGCCAAAAAGTCCAAAGATCTCCAGATGGGAATGGCCATAACTTGAGAAGTTTAGGGTTTTTGCAAGCTTCAGGCTACCTATGGCTGGAAAGCCAGTTAAAAAAATACTGTGTAACATAATTGGGATGCTACCACACACCATGTGGTGGTGAGGGTAGTTTTGGGTTTTTTCTGCCAAAGAAGATTTGAATAAAGCAGAAAGTAAACATGTTTTTCTAGTTCACAGGAAACCGGTATTACTTGTGGGCTAGGAATAGAAGAACACTTCCTGCCTTTGTGTCCCAAAGATAAGCTGTCAAAATCTTAATGCCCTTGTTATAGAATGAAGGTTCATGGCCTCTCTGCAGAAGAAGGGCTTGATAGCACACTCCACCCCTCCTTTCTCGCTGAAATGCTCATGTGTTGCCTTCACAGCAGAAGCTCTCAGAAGCAGAGACTTGGCTTTAGCATGTACATAGACACCATGTAAGATAACTGCCGAGTTGGTACCAAAGTGAAACAAGTGTTAATCAGTGAAATAAAAATACTGGTTTTATTGCTTCCAGGCTGGTCATTGCAGCTCTGAATCCTGTCAAGTCCTATGTCTCCAATTAGAGCTATGATATAAAATAAGTAATAAAACAGACACAAATATGAAAACATAAAATGTAAAAAGTATTTTAAAGTTCCACAGAATCACCAACAGAACATAAAAAACATCCTCTGTCTATAGCTTAAGGGGGCTCTGTCTGGAAGCTCTGGTGCAGCCTGCAGCTGATTATCTCATCAACATGCTTGAGGAACCTCAGTGGTTGGGGCTGTGGGGTTTTTTTGGCTCCCAAAACAAAATGTTGAGCTGTCCCATAAAGCTCTAGGTAGACCATGAAAGTCTCTTGCTTGGGAGATTATCACAGCTGGATCTCAGTAATGAAATGTAGATGCTACAACTAACTCTCCCTCAGCCAGATGTAAGGGCTAAGGAAACCAGGAGATGACTTCCCTTTGACTGCAAATGAGCTTTCATGAGCATCACAGAAGAAAGCCTGAGCTTTCTGTTAATTGTCATCTCTGGGCATGGCTAATTGACATCTGTGTGGGCCAGAGCTTGGCATGTTCATTTATGTATGTTTTTGTAACTGAAATACACAAATCAGTACACACAAAGCAGAACTTCATGGGGTTTCATAGCGATGTCTTTGTTACTGTTCTGCCTATACTTCTATTTGCCCCAATCTGTTCCAGTGGAATAGCACATCAGGTGCATTCCCCCCCAGACACAGTCCATCTGGCTGGGATGTGGAGAGAGGGATCCCTCCATGAAGGTGGACACCAGTAAAGCTCCTGTTTTCGGTGATGTGACCTGCTCTCTGGGAGAATGCAAGGTAGGCTGCTCGTGGGAACATCCCTCTGCCTTTAGAAGACGTTATTTGGTGAATGGATTCAAACCTAAACAGCATGAATCTGCCAATTCCCAGGAAAAGCTACTGTCAGATTTGATATTATGGCATGAAAGGCAGTGAAAAGACAGTCTAATAAGTCCAAATTCTGTCTCAGAGACGTGTGGGCCATGTTGATTAAACCACCCACATGTATCCGAGGCAGAGTCTGGCACACACAGACCTGTCCTTTATTTTCTCCCTATCTAGTGGGTAAGATTGGGCTTCTATCATTTAGACTGCTTATAGAAGAAAAATTGCATTATTCATTTCCACTTACAGGAAATTTCTAGTTATTTACACAAATTAATTATTAAGTAAAATTAAACTTAAGATTTAAGATCTATTACAACAGTAGTAATAATAATGACACACGACAGTATACTAGTATACTATTAATAGTAGTATACTAGTAATATACTACATTGTATTTAATCATTCAGACACCAGCTGTATAACCTGCAGACATTACAGATTTTAAACTCCACAAAGTTCGGAAAACAGTGGAAGTACTACCTCCATATTGCTAATAAAGCATACCTTTTTGGGGAGTAAAATTAGCCACATACATACATTCTTCCCATGTCCTTACAATTTTCTTTTTATCATTAATGACCTACTTAGCACTTCATGGATATTGGGGAAATCTAAGGTTTCCAGCCATTTTGCCTTTGTTCTCAATTTTATAACAAAACTGCAAAATGAGATGAGTAACATGGATTCAGCGCTATGACTGAGTGACTTGAATCCTTCCCACCTTGGGAACCCAAAGTTTTGGGGTGTTTTTGTTTTGATCCATGATATTTTCATGGATCCCTGCTCACAATGGAACAACAGTAATAAAAAAGACTTGGTAAATAAGATTAAAATGCCTATTTCTCCATCTGTGCAGTAATTTTATTTTAGATTATGGAAAAAATAAGATATCTGCAATATCATATTTGTATTATGTCAACAATATTGCCTACAGTTAAATGCTATAACACAAAATACTAAAGCTTATAAAATTGTAAATGTGTAAGTTTCTCTCTCCAGCTCCTTCTATCCTGTGTCATTCAAACATTGTGTTAGGTTTGACTCTGCTTTTTCTCCAATAATTATTTTCTAACAACATTTTACCCTGGTGAGGATTTGCCTGTATAATTTTGACTCAGTTGACAGTGTATTTCCTTTTTTCAAAACTCCGTAAAAAGCATTTCAATCCTGTAAAACACACTTGAGTCAAGAATAAGTAACAGAAGCTTCATGACAATGAGACCTCAGCTTAACTCCACACACCTCATGACCCTTATTCTCATAGACACATAATCTGCAACTCAGTCTTAAATCCATCATCTCTCCGAAGAGAGACAATATTTTGCTACAATTCATTTTGGCAAAAATAGTCAGAAAACAACTACAAAAAGCTCTATGTGTCTCTGTACAAAGCTAAACTGCACCAGCATAGTTTTTCATTAAGGCTCAGACAGCCTACCTATTACAACAGAATTTCCCCCAGCCCTTTCCTTATTCTACTGAAAGCACACACTACCAGTCTTTAAAGAATTGCTCGCTACAAAATCCAGTCTTTAGATCTCGAGTATTTCAGCCTCAGGCTAAGTCAGTGGGGACCAGGGGACGTGGAGAGCAAGAGGCAGAGCCCAAGCCTCCCTTCAGAGGATGGCAGGGTTGTGGCTGGGCTCGGAGGGTTTGTATGGTCCAATCTCCAACTCAGAGCAGGGTAACCTGCAGTGGGCTGCCTAGGACTGTGACCAGTTGGGTTTTGAGTATCTCCAAGGATGGAGCCTTCAAGACCTCTGTGGGCAACCTGTGCTAGTGTTTCATCATCTTCTGAAGAAAATGGTTTTTCCTTATTTTTAAGTGGAATTTTCTTTGTTTCACTTTGTGCCCAGTGTCTCTTGCGTTTCACTGGGTGACACTGAGAAGAGTTTGGCTCTGTTTTCTTTACTCTGTCCCCATCATATATTTACACACATTGGTAAGTTGCCTCTTCTCCAGGCTGCACACTCTCAGCTCTCTCAGCCTCTCCTCATAGGGCAGATCCTCCATGCTCTTAATCATATTCATGGCTCTTCTCTGGACTCACTCCAGTACATCCCTGTCTTTCTTCTACATGGTGAGCCTAAACTGAATATCCTACTCCAGATGTGTCTCACCAGCACCAAGGAAAGGATCACCTCCCTCAGACACTCCGTAACGTAGCCCCGGCTTCTCTGCTGCACTGGCACATTGCTGGCTCACAGTCAATTTGAACGCAGCTGCTTTCCTGCAGGTCTCGTAACCAGCATCCCAAATTCAAGCACAAAGAGCAGAGCACTGGCCCTGCACCGCTCTGTACCAGTTCCAAGCTTTATGTTTTCACCCTGTATCCGGTGGCAACACGCTAAGAGCTCAGGGAGTTTGCTAACCAATAATAAAATGAAAACTCAGAGCCCATACAATTTGTTGTTTAAAAAACTGAATTAGGTTTCTAGTAGTACAAAGCAGGCCAGACCCTTACTCCACATTGAAAAACTCAGAATTTCTCATGGCAGGCACATTTCTGAGGAAGCCCACAGTCTCAGTTACCCATACTCTTTTTCCACTGAGAAAAGACAAACCTTAGATGGTTTAAAGGTTTAAAGATAAACCTTTAACTGTAAAACTTCCACATCTTATAAATCAAAACCACCCTTCCCCAGAAAAGATCTATACACTAATATTTTAACAGAATACTTGCACTGGCATAAAAAATCTGCACTCTGAATCTGAATAAAACCAGAACAAATGGTTTGTCTGGTTGCAGCACGCAGCCACTCACACTTCTGTCTGTGCTAATCATTCCATTTGAAGAAAGAGTATTTCAATCAACTTTGTTCAACAACTGCAAAGAAGAAAGTTTTAAACGCAAGCCAAAGAGGTTATTCACAGCTGTATGACAAACCACTGTCAAAACATAACAAACCACAACCAAACTCAAGCAGAAAACGACAAAATGTAAGACCGTAAAAATGATGGAAATTGTGCAGGACAGGCATTTTAGATGAACAAATGCAATCTGTACCAGCATAAAGGACCAACACAGCACAGAAAATGATACCCAGAAAAGTCGTCTTAAGAAATAAAGGCAAAAAGATAAAATTCAAATGACAGGACACCAAAAGGAACAGACAAAAAACAGGCAAACCATCCAGTTGTATTAAATCAAGCACACCCCTGACCCCCAACTGGATCTGACCTAGCAGAATACTAAACACGGCATGAAACAAAAAACTTATGTAAAAGCACAAGCAAAATGACATGAAGATAAAGTGATATTTGCCATACCCTCACATACTGCCACAATTCTTTTATGCAGGTACCCAAGCTGGTCTGGGACAGGACCTAGACAGAGAGCTCAAAAGCAAAGCTTAGTTCCTGTAGAAAATGTGTGTCTGCCTTGCTGTGGGGTGTTCGTGCTGGTGGTCGGTTACCTGACCAACCCACACGTTTCACAGCAATCGCCCCGGTTAATCTCTTGTTGATCTGAATCCAAACAGTTCCTGGAAAACTAAGCAAGCCACTGGAACCACACCAATTACCACCTGCAAAGAATTTGGCTGTCATGCTGGGGATCTTCTCCCTGTCCCCCAACCCCCACCTCCCAGCAATATTCAAAATATTGCTATGAAAGCATGTAGGAGGATCTGTTGTGCTACATTTGCTGGTGCAAAGTTGTTCTGAGGACAGACGTCCACACAAGTAATTGTACCAGTTTCTGATCTCCTCTTCTCTGCACCATGATGAGATGGGAAGCTGAGGCAGAAAAAAGTTCTTATATTTATTCTAGAAATATTATTAAACATTTACAACCTGTATGAGGGAAGAATGAACAACTGACAAAGTATTGATGTGAATAATGCATAGGCCCCTTTCACCCCCAAATACATTGAAAGTGAAGCTGAGTGTCTAAGATAGTGTTCCATGTGTAGTGGACAGCTTTTTCACTTCTGAATCTCCTTATTTATTTACATCCAGGTAAAACCATCAGCAACACACACCTTTCCTTAGCTGCAACTCTGATAAATCCTATTTTTGATTTCAGTCCAGTTTGTATCTGCCAGAACAGCACCTCACACCACCACCACCGTGCCTGATGAGAAGCCTGAGGACCAGCACAGGCTGCCGGGACCTCACAGGGCTCAGCTCAGGCAGGATTTACCTTTTGTCTTGGATGCTTTCTGCAGTTCTCCACAAGCTCCCTTCTACTGAGAGAAAGCTAGTAACAGTGCTTATGGCAGCTAGTTTCAGTTAGTTAAAGCTACTCCTTCGCTGTGGTTAGTATAGTGTAAACATAGCCATGAATGTGTCTAAAAAACATATTGTAGGCAGACACCAACTTGCTCTGCTAACACTCCAAGTAACCCAAAAGCTACACGTTTGCATAGCGTGGCATCACGTCTGAGCAAGTAAACCCTGTGAAGCAGCAGGATGTATCTGTTTGGGCTCTGAGCCAGATGAAAATGGCCACACAGCATCTGGTCAGCTTGGTGTGTGGGCAGAACGGGTTCATATAGGCATCTACCATTTAGGCATAGCTGACCTCCTCAACGCTGGAAGACTTCTTTTCATGGCAAGACTGAAGCCCAGAGGTAGGTGATGTGAAGGAGAAAGATAGTCCTTTCCCTGAACACTGGACTTCGTGCTCAAGCACTGTCAGTCAAGCATCACAGCACGGTCCACATTCAGGTGAAAAATATCAGAGGTGAAATGTGTTCATACATGCATCAAAGGGGACATAACATAGTGGGGAGTGTGTCTGGAGAACTGGTGGGAGGTGAGGGGTTACGGTGATATGATAAAAGATACACACGGCATTCTCAGAATCCTCAAACTGCATTGAGCACATGTGGATTGATAACCAGCATGATTTTTCTGGTAATTTTATGCTGTAGATGTATGAACAATATCTCACCAGTGGATAATATCAGTTGTCGGTTATATACATGTTTTATAACAACCAGAACACTCTTTTTCAAAAAGCTGTTGGTGGTTGGCTTTGATTTCTTTTTTTCTGCAGCAAAGCTTGCTTTCCCACTCCCTTTCTCTTTCTCTTTCAAGCTCATGGAAGCTAACCGCAGAGAATGTAAAAAGGTCTTCAACACACTAGACAAAATAATTAGGAAAATATTCTACCATTTAAAATGTTTTGTTGGTTTTAAAAGTGCAGCTTGTTTATAACCCTTAAAACAAAGGCAAGTGCCTTGTGTTCAGCTATACGAATCAGATGTCTGACAAAATAACGCCAAATAATGAAGAACCACTTTCAGAAAAGGGCAAGCAATGTAACAGGTTTATCAACTTCAATCAATAAACACATTATATGTAGTTTTTAATAAAATCTTACACAGCAAGTAATGCAGAATGCTCTTGAAAAAGGTAACATCAGTAATAAGTGCTGTAGCAAATCTGTGTTGGTTGAAATAGCCTCTTCCCATGTTTCCTGTCCTTATAGCTGTATGATACATTTTTTCCCGCGTTTCACGGAAAGTCATTATATCATCTCCTTGATACATTTTTGCTACAGCGACCCACTGTGGTTTCTGGAACCACCACAGGCAAGATACCATTCCTGTGACAATGTTGAACTGCCATAGCCAGGACAGCTTCAGGGACCTTCTGAACGTAAAACGTAACCACCACCACGCAGGATCAACCCAAATGCCCACCTGGGCCAACACCTGGGCCTGACAACAGTCAAACTAAAAAAATAAGAACAAAAGGATGAACAAATAAGAACAAAAGGATGTGTGACATGATCCTTGCCTGGTCCCTCATACCTGCTTCCCAAAACGGACAGGTGAAAAGCTGCAAAGGTGAAGGTTGTATTCAATTACACATGGAAATCATGGCTCCTAATAGCTATTAGTATCCAAGCACGATGAGATTGCAGGGAACTCCGTGTTCCAAATATCAACCTAACAACTCTTAATTTCATTATAGAAAAACACATACAAACTTTATGATCCCAGAGTGGAAACATATTAACAAAAAGTCTCTTAGAACATATTTTCTTACAGAACTGAATGAATCCAAGGTGGGAAGTTCTTCCCTAAAGGTTTAGGAATAGCATTTATCTTCCAGCAGTGTTGATAGGGTTACAGTGCAACGCTGCTGATAAGCATCCCTGTTGACATCAGGGAGAATGAACCAGATCAATAACTCGATGTTCTGGTATCTTCACATGAATATGAGTATCTAATTCAAAATACTTCTCTGACAGAATAAATGTATTTTTTCAAAATCTACCAAATATGAAAAAAAGTACAGAAATCACCTAATGTGGGAACACCAATTTAATTTGGTATCCTCCACATTCATTATGGTCAAACAGGACTTTGAATTTAAAAAAAAAGGATGTTCCAGCTTGCAATGTAAACATGCAAATATGCGGCTGTGTGTACACACACATTAGAACTATCCTCCTGGCTTTCAAATAACTTGCACATCTTTCACAACTAAGAATATATATTTTTAACAGCACCATTGCAAACTCAACTCAGGACCTGGAAACAAATATGTGTACTAATTAGTGCAGTGAATAGTCAGCTGACTTATTAGTTTACAAAGTCTAACACCATATAACACTGGTTGTTAGGAACCAATTCGTACTTTTGCTGTAAGACAAATAAAAAAGGTGCTGGAATAAAATGCAGAAAATGACAGTCCAAAATTGTTATGTTGTGGGCATCCATTACACAGAAGAGTAATAAGAAGCAGCATTCCTAGAAAGTAGTTTTTTGACCATAACCATAGAAAAATATCTCTGTCTAAGGTCAGTCTTCCTTCACTACACTCATACATTAGTATTTTCATATGAACTTCCCCCTTGTTAATCCTGATCTTACTTCAGACATTTTCAAGGACAAATCCTGGTCCCTCATGGATCTCCATTTAAATAGCAGGAATTTTGCTTGCATAATGATAAGAAGAATCGAAGAAAATTATCTTCATTTTGTTTAAGTTAGTCATCTAAGAGGAAAGGGCAGAGGAATGCTGTGCTTTGATGCAGGACAGGTAGCTGCACTGTTTCTCCTCTCTATGTGTCTGGATCACACCAATACAGCACACTGGTGCAACTTGAAAGCCTCAGAAAACATGGGCTTTGCTCTGCAACAATTCGGTAATACAAACTGAATTGTGCTTTTTTTTCCCCCCCAACAAAATTGTGGATTAATTCAATACTAAAATGTCATTTTGCTACCAAAAAATAGATAAGATGGAAAAAATCGCCCACAGTGAGGCATAAGGAAAGCGATTTAGACAAATAAGAGCTGTTCCCAGACCTCTGCACAAACCTTGGACTGAACATGACATTTACTTTTTTTTTGGATCAGCACTCTTCTATTTTATACAGTACTTTATCCACACCCCTCCTATCCTCCTGTTCCTAGAATCAGCACAGCTAGAAGTATAAATTAAAAGGTTATTCTTGCATACCTCACACCTGGTTAGAGTTAGGAAGTGCTAAAAATCATATGAGGGAGCTTATTCTCGTGGGCTTTTGATCTTGAAATTCTTGTTGTTTCCTGCCTTTGCAAGAACCTCAGAGGCAAGTGGTTCTCAAAAAGGGATGGCTATTTTTTTGCCATTGGGAAGGAGTGAAATTACTTTGAAGGTCTAAGCTATGGCTTGGAACTCACAAATAACTCGTTAAATATTTGAATGTACGCAAGTTAACATAGAAAATCATTCCCAGCAGTCAACATGATACTACAGACTGCGCTGTTTTAGTTCCCTGGGCTTCGTAGCCAGTAGGTGCCCAGACTGGCTTCATATAACACATCACATGTCACATAACTGCAGAAAAGATTCATGGCGTGGTTTGGTTTTGCCACACTGTGCAACCGAGTCTCACCCATTACTGCGGATGAAACTTCTGCCAGTATATAGGCACCTACACTTCTGAAAGAAGAAATACCCGTCATCTCTTACAGTACGTTCTTTGTGTCTGCATAACATGCCCTCTCCAGGAGCACCAAACATTTAGCAAAGTGATTGTGAATTCCTTCAGGCTAATCCTCTATGCCTCACGCAATATCTGACCGGGGTGGAACAGGAGCTTCCAACCATATGCATATTGTGTCAGCAAAGCAGCATGAGTTTGATTTCCCAGAGCTATTCCCGTTAGGTGGTGTGCAGTGTAGTCGCAAGCAGTGGCTCTGAGTGACATTTCTCACCTTTAATTTCTCCTAAAAATCCCCCACTTCCAAGGCAGATGGCACGCTACACCCCCAAAGAGGCAACTTCACAGGAAGCCTTCGCTCTGCGTAGGGGAGATGAACTTTTGCTCCTCCTCTGTTATTTCCACCTGCTTTTTTCCCCCCAAGTTTCATCACTTGCATGTCATCCCATTCACATTTTACTCTCCCATGTCATAAGCTGTCTGCTCCATTTGATGTCCTTCAAAGGAGTACTCACATGGAAGTCACTCACAAGAAGGTCATCCAAAGTCTCTCCACTGAAGAATTTGTGTTTGCCATTTGTTTGTTAAGTTATCGGTGCTCCGTATGTTCTGAGTAGTGACAAAGGCACCCAAAGCTGCAGAATCTCAAGAAAGGTGATGTGAATGGTTGAGTTTCAGAATACAGGTTTTCATGCAACTGTGAGACGACTTAAGAGCAAATGGTAGTACTAACAAAACAACATTTTTGTTTACTGCATCAGAGCTACAAGTTACACTTGAGGAATGACATCCTTAACAGTGTCAAAAAAAAGTGTTTACTTTATAAGGACTAAATTTTAATCCAAATGCAATCAGAAACCACAAAAAATTCTTACTTTTTTTCAGAGAAACTTCTATGTTTACACTCCAGTACCACAAAAAAAGACATCCATGTTGTGGGTGTCATTTTTGTATCCCCAGTGATTCCAGAAATTAAAACTATTTTGGTATATTCTCTAGTAATTTATCTGAAATACAAAACCTTTATATAACTAGCTGACTGATAGGGAATAATTAACTCCTTCCCATACACCATGCTCACTATACTGACTGTGGTACATTGGGCTGACATATTTTAGGCAAATGTAGCAGTGCTCCCTGCCAAGTTTGCAAACCAGTCCCAAGAGAGTGACTGCCAGTGGATGTTTCTTAATGGGCACAGTGAGACGACAATCTCACTGTGAATCCATCTATGAGCCACTCTCCTAGATCTACCAGGAATTATCATGTTTTCTTTATTAAATGTGATACTAAGCAGGACTCTTGCTGACACCGAATAAAAAACGTACTGCCAGCAACATTACATATGTTCAAGGAAAGACTCATCGGCCACTTGCATATCTACTAACCACAGGAATACACTACTGCAAGATGGATGATCCATATCATTGATACCACATTGGTGTCACTGCAATGGAAAATCCTACACGTTTTCTTTTTGTCTTTTTCACTATTTTTTTCTCAATTCATCACTGACATTAGTAATATGAAACTGCTCTCGTTTGAAACGTAGTGACCTAGAAAATATATAAACTGATGCCAGTGTGTCTGCTATGGAGCAGAAGGATCCCAGTGGGCTCCCTTTATAAGATTATTCCAGTATGGGTCAACCGTTGCAATATTCAGCAACCTAAATATCATTAAAGGAGTTATTCCCTACTGTGCCCTTTCCTATCTAACACCTTTTTGAACAAAAACTTGGATGTTTCCTCCAATACATATTTTTGAGTAGCCCACTGATGTTGCTTGTTCTTGGAAAACACCCTGGCAATCTGCAGAAATGAATCTCGTGTGGCAGCACTGCTGTTTTCCCCGAAAAGACAGTCCATATTACAAAGTAGTGTTTCACCTGGTTCACTCCTCTGCATGGTTACGAGAGACATTTACTTCATACGTGAGTTTTCTGGTAAAGTTAAGATCCTTATTACCTTAAAAGGTAACATACAGAAATGTAGGCTCATTGTAAGAGCAAATCTCTATATGATCTGGCACAAAGTTCATGTCATGAAAGACACCGATAGCAAGGGATGATTCTCTTCCAGAGTTGCAATATACATTTTGAAAAACAGGAAACAGACCATTGAGTTTATTTATTTATGCTTTTGAAGTGTGCAATACAGAACCCCTTCTCAGCATCACTGGTGAGAGTCAACGGCAGTCTGGCTTTTGCTGAGATACAGAAGGGACCCTACCTTTGAGCAGACAAACTTTCCTGTAACTCCTTACAATTTAGGCTGACTACACGCAATACCATTTGTCGCTGCAATGCATTGTCAATTAGCATATTCAAATAATGAATTAAAATATGCAAGCTGTATGTAAATCACACTTATTTTTAAAAGGCTTGCCTAAAGAGGGGGATGTAGCTGTCACTTTTAACAATAGCAAACACCTAATAGCAAACGCCTACATGTAAATCTACTAAAAAGGCACAGTAGTGGTGCAGTGTTGGAGCACATCTGAACGCACATCCTCTTTCAATACACAAAATAAGTTTTTATGAGATTTTTTCTGGCATTTGTTCATGCTGCATTGCATACGTATGCCTACTAGCAAATGTTTTCAAACAGGATAGCTGGAAATATTGCAACAGATGAGCTTGCAGAGAACAACCTTTCCTCCTGAATATGAGTATATAATGCTCTGTGAGAGAGATGGTAAGTACTAAAAAAAAAACCTTGTACCATGAATAAAAAGGAAAGACTTGGCCTGCATTATTATGCCACTGCTTTACTGGGAGAAGTTAAGCCCTAAAATGGAATCATAAAGCTTGTGATGAGCCCCAAAATCTTTCTTAATTTACCATCATTTTCCCTTGAAAAGCTTGAGAGCAAATTTCAGAGCCTCTCCAATGTCTTCTATAATGTCCTATGGCTCACAGTAAACTGGGGGAAATTACTTACCAAGAGGCAATTAACTATTTTCACTCATGTCATAAAGATGGGGACTGAACATGTAGGAAGTGGAAACAGAAAGCTTACTGCAAATACTTTCACTGGAAATAGTGCTCTTACAGACTAGTTCTTAATCTACACCCAGCTTGATAGAAATATCATTGTAAGACAGTAAACATTATGGAAATACTTATAGCAGCAGCATTCCAAGAGTAGTCACAGTAGCAGCAGTAAATGGATATTATTCAGGTAAGGCTTAGCTCTCTTTGCATGCAGGCATGAACCTGTGCTCACAGGCAAACATGAGGTAGGCAGAGCAGGAGAAGTGCAAGACCCCTCCTGTGATGAAAGGCTGAGAGAGGTGGGCTTGTTCAGCCTGGAGAAGAGAAGGCTCCGGGGAGACCTTATAGCAGCCTTCCAGTACCTGAAGGGGCTACAAGGAAGCCGGGGGGGACTTTTTACAAGGGCCTGTAGTGACAGGACAAGCGGTACTGGGCTTAAATTGAAAGTGGGGAGGTTTAGATTAGATATCACGAAGAAGTTCTTCCCAGAGAGGGTGGTGAGGCACTGGAACAGGTTGCCCAGGGAAGCTGTGGATGCCCCATCCCTGGAAGTGTTCAAGGCCAGGCTGGATGAGGCTTTGAGCAACCTGGTCTAGTGGAAGGTGTCCCTGCCCATGGCAGGGGAGTTGGAACTGGATGGTCTTTAGGGTCCCTTCCAACCCAAACCATTCTGTGAATCTATGATAAGACCTGACCAGCCTTAGCTGATTGCCATCATCCTGCTGGGAAGCCCACAGAGGCACCATAATGGCCCTCCAAAGGCTCCTACTGCAAGTGCCGGCTTGGTGGTGGCTGAAGCTGGAGAAAAGGAGGCTCAGGGGAAACCTTATTGCTCTCGACTGCTACAACCTCCCTTCAGGTAGCCAAGTGGTCTCTTCTCCCAAGTTGCAAGTGATAGGTCAAGAGGAAATGGCCTCAAGTTGCACCAGGGG
Organism: Eurypyga helias; assembly: GCF_000690775.1. Classification (NCBI taxonomy): domain Eukaryota; kingdom Metazoa; phylum Chordata; class Aves; order Eurypygiformes; family Eurypygidae; genus Eurypyga; species Eurypyga helias. The sequence continues at coordinate 63,313 of NW_010223592.1, read as the reverse complement.
AGGTTTAGATTGGATATTGGGAAAAATTTCTTCACCAGAAGTGTTGTAAAGCACTGGAACAGGCTGCCCAGGGAGGTGGTTGAGGTATTTAAGAGGGGTGTAGATGAGGCGCTTAGGGACATGGTTTAGTGATGGACTTGGCAGAGCTAGGTTAACAGTTGGAAGTGATGATCTTAATGGTCTTTTCCAGCCTAAATGATTCTACGATTCTATGAAGCTGACTTGGCAAGGAAAGACAGAAGCCACCCTCTGTGGTCAGTCACCTCCAGAAAAAGAGCAGCAGCAAGCAGCAAGAATGGTCACTTTTAAAATAACTACAGCTGTTTCCACATGTGACTGTGCTCTAAGACGGGGTTCGCAACCATTATTTAATTCTAATTTCAGCTAACTATTTTGTAGTAATTGATGGCTGAATAAGAAATTCAACAGCTGCCTATATGGCTGAACAAATTATATTGTACTTATAATACTTTCTTAACTCAGCCACCCACTATGGCTGAAATATTTGATTGCTAAATTGATTTTTCATTAATTTAATCTTCAAGGATGATTATTATTCTGAAGCTGGACCACACACAATAAAAATAGGCATTTTATTAGTCATATAGTCATAGGCATAGGGAAAAAGGCATGTTCCCTGGCTGATGAATCCTGGCTGATGTATAATTTGTTGTTCCAATGCCAACTTGCAGAACAGCATTACTTCATCATAGTTGGTCTGATAGAAGTGAAAAGGAATTTGGGTCCCATTAGTCCTGTTAAAAAATCTTGACCTTGAAAATATGAAACAACTTGGAGGAGATTATTAAATAGCTGTAATAATAAAAAAATAATCCCAATACCGAAATTTTAAATTAAGAAAAGCTCTTTCTCATTTCAGGAGACATTTGTTATCAGGAAGACAGTGTGTCCTGAAAGTGCTCTGTACTGGTTTCACAGTAAATAAATGCTTTTAAAACCATGGAATGTGATTACCATAAAATACATCCTTGCAAAAAACATAATCAATTATCAAAAGGTCTTTAATACAAGACACTTCACAAATACCTGTCACAGAAACTACCCACACAAAGAAATGTTTGTGGGAGAGAAAGAGGGAGACCTTAATGCTTTTTCAGTGAAAACCTGTGAGGAAGCAACTATACCCACTTCAGTGAATAAGAGATGTGGTCAGCAAGATAAATTAGTGGCCAGGGCAAACCATCTCAAAAACCTCCCTCTTGGTAGTGGTTTGAAACTCTCTCTTTGTTTCTGGCCAGTCACCATTTTTCAGGTCGTAACTATCCCAGCCAAAGCAAAGCAGCTGAACACCGCTGACCTCTTCGTGGCCTAGAGAGGCCAATTTTATTTCTAAGGTTAATATTCTCCCTTTTGGCAAGATTTTCCTTTCATTTCTGAGAGTATCCCAGGCCCAAATGACTTCAACGTGATGCCTATCAACTAATGAACTAACCAGCTACACCGGAAACACCTACAGCCCTGGAGTGAGCTGAAACTAGCAACATCCCAACCAGCTTAGACCCATCAGGGACTCGTCTTTAACACCAGACCATTAAAACAGGAAATGGAGGAAAAACTAGCTTCTGTGTGATTTTTCTGTCCATATTATGGGTACGTAAGAATCACAACAGCTTGCATGATGAAGGTGTGAGGAAAGCAAGTAATTCAGAAGACATAGATGGTTCTTGACATATGTCCTTTTTGCTGCTTAGCAACCTGTCAGTGTACCGCATTCTTTTTTTGTTTCAACTTTCTGCAAAGAGGATGTCCACACTGGAAGAACTGTTTTTTTGCAGAACCCTATGCACAACCTTCTGCCATGCCCGTAATGGTAAAGCACTGAAGAGAGCCCAGAGGGTTCTGCAATTGTAATACTAAACCATTTTTCAAACAAGACAGGTATTCTCCAGTAGTGTGAGCCAGGCAAACCCAAGATGCTCCCCCCTAAGAATTTTCTTCTAGTTTCTTCTAGTAACAACTCTTGTAATTTAAAGTGCTGTGTTAAGACATAACTCCACCCGCTCCACCACCCAACCCTCCCCCCACTCCCCACAACCCTCCACCACTACCCCCCCCAAATTGTAGGGGATTAATGCGAAGAACCACTTCACAGCTGAAACTAGATAACCTGGACTTTCTTTATCCACCAGAGCCCCTTTCTTTTCTTGCATATATTTTAAAATTATTTTTTATTTCCTGAAGTTAGAAAATAATTTACTCCATTACCAATATTTTTATTAGGAAAACTTGGCTAATTGTTACTGACAGGAATCTAAAGATCAACATTTTTAGCTGCCCAGAACCTTCACATTTATTATGCTGCTAGCAATGATGTGCATTTTTCTGCTGGTGGAATTCACATGGCAAGGATCGTAACCTCCAAGAAGTTCCTTTTATAGTCTGAGCCAAATTCAACCTCTTACTTCAGTACTACTTACTATCATACTGTTCCAGTGAATTAGTTGTGGAAGTGAACATACAATAGATAGAGCAGACACTTTATTTTTTATATTTTTTAAGGTTTGCACTCATGTCAGCAAAAAATACCTGAGTTTTACTGCTATTAAAGGTGGTTTATGTCTTCTTAGCAGCCCAGCAGTTTTATTTACACCCACTTTGTGTTTCTTTTGTAAAAATTATGTAATGCAGCCTTAACATAAATAAGAATGGTACATTTTTTAAAAAATATAATCAAATTTTCATACAATCCAAATTCCCCCTAATAAATACCTAAATCTTGCTAGTCTGAGTACTTTGGAGCAATGTTTTAGGTATGAATGAGGATTCCTCTCAAGGAAAGGTTACCTCTTGCTGTTCAATATCAGTATGAGGATAAATAATCTAGCATGGTCTAAGCAAGCTCTGCCACATATAATGCATACATAGGTGATTAACAGCAATGAGGAACATAAGACCCCATAAATCTGCAGATTTAGTCCCCTACTGACTCAGCAAATCACATCATATAATCCTTTCCACAAGCTTCCTGATCTCTGGTCCATTTCTTCCTCCACTGCTACTACTGATTCAGACCCCATTGATCTGACAGCTAGAAATGTTCTAATTTCCAACTTCTGTTCACTTATATGCATTTGTTTAAGTGTCATAAGTGTCATTTTTCTCTCATGCTGCCATTTTCCCACCGCCCCCACCTGCTGAAAAGCACGTGGACAGTGATCCAGTCTCGTCTCAACCTTATATTACTGGTCTAAACAAGACAGAACCTTTTACTTTGTTTGTACCATGCAAGCTTCTGTATCATTCTAATCATCCCTATGACCCTTCCTAATGCTTGCTCCACCCGGATTTCACCTTCCCAAAAACCGTGTTTTCGTGTTTTTTTTTTTTTTTAAAAAAAAGCAAGCTCTCCAGTGCTGCTACAACATTAACATTTCCCTGTCTCTGCAGGAAATATCTCATTTGATACTTTCTAGGATCACATCGCTTTCTTCACAGCTGTATCACATCCGTGACTCATAGTTATTCTATGACTGATTGTTACACACAGGTCTTTTGCCTCCTCTGTCATTTTCAACTGATAAGTCTCTAGCACAAATTCTCTTTAGCAGCCCTTAAGTGCCATCCGTACTCTTAAATTTCATCTCATTTCTATTACTTGAGTCCTCAAGGTCAGAACATTTTTCCTGTGTAATATTCTGATCATCCTTTATATTAATGATGCCTCACAATATTTTGCCACCACAAAATTCCATTCCTCTACTTCTACATTTTGTGCCAACATCATTAATTAAAATGTTAAGTAAGTCAAGTTCTCTAGATTGATCCTTGAAAAATTCTGCTGATATCTTCCTTCCAGTGTGACAGTTCTCCATTTAACATAAACTGTTGTCACCTCTTTTTTTATTCAGCTCCATTCCATTCTGCAGTACCACTGCTAACATCCACCTTGTTGAACTGGACTAATAATTTCCCATGTGTGATCCTGTATCAAATGCCGAACTCCAAATAATATTGGACGTACCACATTTCCTGTATCTAGATATCAGTGTAGTTTGGGATAACAACTTTGATAAATCTATGTTGCATTTGTTCGAATGTTCTAATATTCTGGTTGCTTAAAATTAAAGGTCAGAGAAAATGAGTTGGTAGTAAATTACCTCTTAAGAAAATTGCTGTTAAAGAAATTTTATTTCAGAGAAACCCTTGAAATAAAGACAACTTATATGCAAGAACTTAACTAAAGCACTAAAAAGTCAGCTATTAACCATCAGTGATGTAGAATGGTTGTAAGAAAAAGGATAAGGATAACTTATGCAGATCTGGTATAGAGTCTCAGAATACAATGTGTTGCAAGAAACAAACATTCATATATGAACTTGTGTTTTAAACTTAATTATCTTCCTCTAAGTATTACCAAACCAGGCATTCGTGCATCTTCACAATACAGAAGAGGAAAAGCACAGATCTGTGAGAATATATCTGGCTTCTCAGAGAAGATGGAGCATAGAAAAAGCTCTTTTAAGCGCTAGGCAGAAAAATTTAAAAAATGACAAATACGTGAATTTCTGCTCCTCAGATAACGCATTTTCCAGGCTGGTTAGAGACTTGATTAGAGACTGATTAGCATTGTGCTCTAGCAGTGTTTTAAGCTTGCTATTGCTAGAAAGTAAGTCAACATTGTTGGAAGATCTCTAGTGGTTAGCCTAAATTCAGTAGTTAATACATGGCTGTGGAAAGAGTTCTGGAAGACATTCCGCGCCACTGGACTTAGTGTTTCCTGGAGCTTCTTAGTTCTTTACTGGGGAACTTTACTCACCCAGGAGGCAACCACTATGAACTGCCAACAAGGATGTTTCTGAGAGCATGTAACTAAATTAACATGCCTATCTGCAGCTGAAAGAAACATCCAACCAGACTGTAACACTGCAGCTTGCCTGAGCCTTAAACACCACGCTGAAAGAAGCTGAAAGAAACCACAAGTAGCAAATATGGCAGGATGCTGCCCATTTTGAAGGGATGCTCTGAACGAAAGACTACCCAGGCCCAGCCCAGGAGCCAGCTGTGCTTCCTGTCTCCCTGCCTCGCTGCCTCCTCCTGCTTTTGGGAGCTTCACGGCCTCCCGTCTGTCACATGCTGGGAGTGCTCCTGCCCTTCATGACACAATGGAGGCTGCTTAAATGTCCCATCATGGCTCAGGAGGCATATAGGACAGGTGTGTAGCTGCTGTATGGTTGAATCTTGCTTTACCTGGACCACAGGAGAACCACATCTGTAGTAAAACAACAGGATAAGGGGCCACCAAACACTTCCCGAAGGGCCCCTCTAAGCTAATCCAGCCAAAAGGTTGGAAATACTGCCAGGAACATGTCAAATCTATCACCAGGAGCTATGCCAGTTCCCTCCAGAACATGACATTAAGGTCAGTTCTGCAGCCTTAACTCCAAATCACTTAAAGATATGGGTGTAGGATGTTCAAAAGACTGTTTAAGGCTCAGGAGCGATGCCAATTTTCCTCTGGTGCAACGTCACTTCTATCACATGAATAAAGTTAGTTTCTGCAGCAACTTCCTTCTCTCCTCAGGTAAGACTGAGACACATGCTTCCAGGCTTGAAGAGCAGGTTTTGAATTTATTTCCTTCACCCTGGACTTTGTTAATATAAAGCTGTAATGTAAAATGTTTCTACAATTTAAACACGATCTAGTCGTGACATTGAATGGGATCCTACGTCACCACTGTACTAAATTTAATCGTGTTCCTCATCATTACAGAACACTAAACAATGCTGCTGCCACCTCAGAGATTATTAGCTATTGAAATTAGTGAAGACCTTCTGGGATACAGCGTAACATGCATGAAGGCAGAATTAGAGTTAACAGGAGGAAGGGTGGGAAAAAAATAACATAACAACACATTATTTCCAAGAAAAAAGAAAAAAGGAATTGATTAGAGACAACAAGAGCAGCAAAATACATACAGTCTGGAGAATGAATCAGATTATATTAATTAAAAGATGAAAACTACTATTTTCTATATGAAGCTATTAGCCAGACTATCAGGCAGATTCCATTTTCCCCTACACTTTCTACATCAGAAGCAAAAGTTTTAAGGTCCAACACCAAGTACATTGGTAAGTATGAAAAACTGAACAGCTGAAAAATTGAGGAAAATCAGCCTTTTCCCAGATTACCACGCTAGCCTCTCTTATGTTGTTACAATGTTATACATCCATAACAATATACAGTATTCCTCACAAATACAGCTGAATATAAGACCGACTCGTGTTTTTCCCATGTGATAAACTAGGCCATACATCACTTCCTAGAGCAATAATTTGCATGACTGTGGGATTAAACTTCTCCCCATGCTTTTTAGCAGTGCTCTTGCACTGAACTACAGTACTCTGAGCTGGAGAGCAAATTGGGACAGGCCACAGTATTTCTCGTTACGGATGGTAACAATAAAAAATAAAAATAACAGAGTTCATTACTGCATGAGCTTTTTCTACTACTACAGGAACTACAGTGGCAGAACAGTTCTTCATTTGTCGTACAGATAATATTACTGGAACTTCCGCTATCTCTAATGCCAAAGTTGTCTTTGTAAACCATGCTGTGGGCACATGCATTTTACTGATCTCCCTCACGGAAGGTAGCGTGTGTTTGCTCACTCCTTTTTTAAATTCCTTTGCAAAAGAAAAATAAAGAAATCAGGGGGGAGTACAATTCCGTACAATCATCTTAAGAAAGGCTCAGAATTAAAAAGGAGTCGGTTCTGTAACATGTTCCCTTCATTTCTATGATTTCATGAAAGCTGTCCCCATGGCCCTTCCTCAGGGACTGTATGGCATGTACAGATCTCCATGTCAGAGCATGGCAACATGGCACAAGACATCGATGATCCAGTCCATGATGCTGCACCTCAGTTGGCCTCAACATACATGGCTCACGTCTGCCAGACCAGACACTGTACCTCTCTCAATTTGCAAGGGGTCCCCTTGCTAGTGCAATAATGCACAGTTGCAATGTAGTCTACTGGACAAAACCCTGCTCTCAGAGTAGCTGAAACCCAACAACTGCTTTCCTGCAGGTACACTGCAGGAAAAGGTTTGCATAAGTGCGTTCACATCCCTCACCATGGAGCGGACGTGAGTTAAACAGGAGAATTTAAGTCGCCAAAGTGAACTTCTTTGGTTAACTACTACTTCTCTTTTTCCACTGTTTAATAACACAGTCTTAGTTTGCTGTGGAGGAAGAATTATTCATGGTTTAAACATATAAATATAATGATCTCAAACAGCATAATGAATCTCTAACTAATTTTTAAGCATAAATAGCTCACTATTGTATAAACTGTTACCTCATTATTTTATACATATGCCTAAGGGTGTGCGTCTGTCTACACCTACACAAACATATTCCAAATATAATCACCAACAAATCTTGATTACAAAACAAAGGAAAACCTTTAAAAATCTAACAAGCGCTATCACATACATTTTCAAAAAAGTATGTACAACAGGCCAATGTGCCAAATAGCTGTCTTAACATTTTATATTTGGCACACAGATGATGACTACCTTGTACTTAATAGTTGAAGATGTCACCCAAACAGAATGCTCTTCAGATATTTTTAAGCGGTGTAAAATTCAACATACCCTTTCTAATTTACAGCTTTTTCCCGAGCTATGTGACAAATGGCTATAAAATCTAAATCAAACAAATAACTTGCATCTGATTTGCAGATTCATCATGCAGAGAGATCTTTGGAAAATTCTTAGACACTGCTTTTACCCACATACACGATATGTGAACATGCACACTGTTATCTGCCACCAAAAATACTTTTATAGGGTTTTCATCCCTCCAGGAGGAGTTTAAAACTCTGAATTCAGGACTTGAGTTTTACATCCTACCTTTGAAAAATCTTATGTTCCCTTCCACTTATTAGGTTTTAATTTAAATACTCAGAAATACATTCATAAAATATCATATGTAGAAAATTAGAAACATAGACCTGAACATAACCTATAGGATGAATTAAAGTAAAAGTTAACGTAGAATCTACAGTCTGCACATTTTGGGAAGTCTGTCAGCGTTAGACTTCTCTCTGAGAGAGAAGCAGTTCCTACAGGGATCTTATTTAATATGGCAGACAGATTCTATCCAGCTGCTCCTTTTATATCCAGGGAAACAAAAAACACACTGGAGATGTCTTACAATTACTTTTGCAAACTCCTACTTTGAACAAGCTACTTGCAATACAGAAAACAGCTTACTGATTCTTTAATGACAGGAATACATAGCACAACATTTGATCTTGTATGCAAGGTATTTCTCACAATGGAAAGTTATTCTACAAGAGAGTACAAAATTAAATAACCTACTAACAGGAAAAATCAACAGCACACAGGTGCAAAGAGTAAATACCAAAAAAGAAAAAAAAATTGATAGTACCATTCCAGGGATATTTGTGAGAAATATTACTTGTGTTATTAATTACATTAGTCATGTAAATCATAATTAGGTGAAAAGATTTTTAGAACAAGTTGGTTTTTTGGTTTCGTTTGGTTGGTTGTTTTTAAATACAGTGATAGTCTCTGAATTAAACCAGCTAAAAATCAAATTACTTCAAATGGATCCACAGCAGCAAATCTTTTTGTCCAAACCCAAAGTTTTAATTGTATATATTCAAAATGTTCTTGGCTATCATAATTTTCCAGATATAAGAGGTAACATATTTTATTACCACATTGTATTTTATGGCATTACACTCGTATTTTTATCAATCTAATACAGAATTTGACCCTAATAGTTAGAAGCTGAACACTGTCATAAGTATCTAGTGCCCCTACTAACCACTCCCTTGACAGCTGACCAAAATTCTTCGAAGGAAAACCACACCCTTCCACTTTTAATTAACAGACTGTAGCTAGCATCCTTCCTGACCTGTCAATTATCAGTGAAGGTGTAAAGAATCTTGTTCAATAGCTATTGTAATCAGATACAAATGCGGATACACTATTTCCTCTCTTAAAACACCACTGCTGCCAGCAAAATCAGCTGTCACCCAGAGAAAAGCAAGGAAACCACCTGCCCTCCTGTTGCAACACACGAAAAAGAGACTACTAATTCTCAATACTCTTAAGCATTTTCAAGATATCAAATGATATTAAAAATGGCCAACTAGTACACTAATGTACCTCTTCCTGGAGTGACTGAAGGTTTTATTTCCACTTTTCTATCACACTGGACCTCATGGAGAGTGCTATGTGCTTCAGTGCTGGATACACATTAGTCCTGTGGCAATTTTCCATAAATTACACATTAGAGAGGTCCATACAGCCTGGAGATAGATTCACAATGAACTGGTATTTCTTTTTAAAATCCTAGGTTGGAGGGCCTGAATGTTGACAGAAAACAGATTTGTACCTAACACAATGGAGGGCTTATTATTTAAACATTTAAACCTGTAGTTAGCACTGGGCTTTTCACCTGCAAACCATTCAGTAATCTAGATTTGCTTGATGAGATTATGGGATGTTCACTGGCATATAAGATACAAAACAGACAGGCCAAAGTGTGAGGGGACCTCTTTGTCTTACCTCTCAGAGGGTTATGTGAATATATAGCTAATTTTGGGGTACACTGCTCCATTTTAGTGTGTGCAAATATGTCGTCTTCCCTATTCTTCTGTTCCACAGAAAAGTGACATGAGGATAGCATGTGTTTACCGATGTTCTCCCCGTAAAAGTTGTTGGAGGAAAACAGCTTTTTGAGCAAGTTACACGTAAGCGTATGTTACCTGTTATTAAGTACAAACCGCAACAATAGCAGCATACAATTCTTGCTCAACTATATGAGGTATCAGGTGTCATTCAGTGGAGAAGATCCAACATACAACAACATGACAAGTTGAATGTGTTGGATATTCTAGTGAAAAGCTGGTATATCAATTCAATTTCAGCTCAGGGATGATGAAGGTGCTTTCTACGGCTTTTGTGCAGGGAAAAAAAAGGAGCTAGTAAATGATGGACCGAAAGTCTTCTTCAAACACAAAAACATGGTGTTAGGTACTAAGGATCCTGGCTAATAC
>NW_010223592.1:49524-53227 GCF_000690775.1 Eurypyga helias | reverse complement strand
GCTGTCTTTGTAGGAAGAACATATGACTCCTTCAGTGTTTTGTGACTATTTTACCTTTCATGAGACTTCAAAATTAAATATAGTTTCAAAAAGTTAAACAGTCCACCAAGGGTTTACATTCTGCATACATCCAAAACAGCTGTCCTATATATTCCCTCATTAAGCACATAGGGAATGCCAGTATTAAATTCAAAACATACACATTCTATTTCTCTTTCAGCAGTGTGAAGTTCAAAAGAGTAAACATTGCCTATTGTCAATTAAACAATATATACACTTACATTATTGAAATCCACTTCCAAAACACATGGGCTGAGCACTGAACTGCAGAGCTGAGTCACACACCAAGGCACAAGTCAGTAAAAATTACAGCTGTCCACTGCAGCTGTGGTATCCATTATGCTGGGATTTAACAATAGACAACAATAGAATGCCATTGCAGATCAGAAAGCTAGGGAGAAGAATGGACTATAAATCAAGCAGGCAACATCACTGTTGCACTTTCAAATGGCATCTCTCCATTAGAGATGTCTAAGTAATGGACAGGCAAACTGTGACAATATTATACCAAAATTCTTAAAATGGAACACTGAATGTCACTGCATTTTTTCATATAGCTAAGAACTGCATTCACGTGACTTTTTGAACAAGCCTAATTTTAATGTGGAGCTCCTAGAGTGGGTGTTTTTTTCATTCTGGAAAGGCTGCATACCTGAAACTCATCATCCCTGAGATGCACAGTGCCAATAGGCATCCTAACAGATAGGCTAGGCCTGTGTCTCGTCACACGATACCCGAGAGGCTGCTCACTGTGTCTGCCCTGTGTACCACACCCCAGTCGGAGGAGGGAGGAACTAGAATATATCCTTCATGGATGTAGCAAGAATAGCTTTTCCAGTTTCACGAGAGGGGACATGCATATTCCAAAGGATATAACCTACAATAGAAACACTCCTAAAAGGAAGGTGATGCATAGACAGAAAACTTAGATGCCTGCAGTTTAACTTTACCTTAGCTGGTTATTTTTGTGAATGAGTATACGCTCAAGTTAAAAACATCTAATATATTGGCACAGTTTTTGCCAACAGGCGAACACATTCTAAAATAATTCACCTTAATTTGACAGTAGCAAATTAATATGTAACCCAGGGTGCTGAATTGAATTTTAAACTCCGTAAGAGGCAGCAGTTGTTCACTTGCCCCAACCAGAGAGGCACTGACGATTTTAGAAGCCTAATCTGACCCTTTGGTTTCGCAAATCCTGTTGGAGACTTTTACATTTCTGTCCCACAAAGATCTCTAAGTAAGAAAAAAGTAATCAGACCTCCTAAAGTTTCTCCTTGCCCCATTACTTCTTGTTACCATGGGGTCTCTTCCCAGTGTTTTTTCCTGTAGGCAATCCCTTCCATAAGGAGACTCTTGAAAATCTAATCTGAAATATTTTTCATTTCAGAAAACACTTTTTGGAGTTGAGATGGCAGCAGTGATTCCAGGAGGCAGATAAATTGTTGGAACGCATTAATATAGGTTGAAAGTCACTACTGTAAAGTTTGATGACTTTCCTTGGTACATAGTTGTAACCCATTTCTTCCAGAAATCCAATTCTTGAATTTTTGGGATGTTTGCATCATCATAAACCTGGCAGCTAGAATGCAACTGCAGATACATGATGAATTTATTTATAGCTGCTGTTGCTAGGAGGCTAAAAAATTCTGAAAAATTCCAAATAACATAAGAAGTTAAAAACAATATAAAATGGAAGTTCAAAATAAAATATTAAGGAAAGTAAAATAATTTTTTTTTGTTTGGAAGCAGAGTTTTGAAACTTAAATTATTGCCTAGAAAATGCTGCAGAAGTTATGGGTCTGAAATCATTTCAACACTGCAAAACAATTGAGACATTTGAAACCAACTCAGTGCAACTTGGGATTACAGTAGTTTTGTTTACAATTTTCATGATATACATAGGATTCTTGCAGTTCTCAAATTAATTTCTTTTGGGATATTTCAAAATATAACTTGGAGATTGGAGGAATTCAGAAAGAAAACTGGATTACCTGTTTTGTGTTGGTGTTCGGGCTTTGGTCAAAATCCCAGTGAAATATGTGGGATTTGCAAATTCTGCCTTTCAGCCTTACACCACAGGTCTTCAGAACAGGGAATTCACTAGAGTTCGCATGGGATGGTCAGCACAGAGAATATAGTCACCAGGGAAAAGAAAACTACAATACTTAAGTGGTTGAATGGAAGTCAGTTTTCCCTGCCAAATCTTTGGGGTTTATGTCAGATCCTTAAAATTACATTCATGACATATGGCTGATTCCACAAGGTCTCAGCCTGTCCTCTCCTCAAACTAAAGACATCTGGGTTGTGCCTGAAACATCTAGTGGAAACTCAAGCAAGATGGAGAGGCCACCAAGCAAACCAAAGCTTTCCTTTCAGCTGACCTGCTGCCCAGCAAGGACTTTGAATCATAGAATCATAGAATCATAGAATGGTTAGGGTTGGAAGCGACCTTAAAGATCATCTAGTTCCAACCCCCCTGCCATGGGCAGGGACACCTTCCACTAGACCAGGTTGCTCAAAGCCTCATCCAGCCTGGCCTTGAAGACAGCCAGGGATGGGGCATCCACAACATCTCTGGGCAACCTGTTCCAGTGCCTCACTACCCTCTCTGTGAAGAATTTCTTTTTTTCTTTGCCACTGGGCAGAGCAGGTCCCCAAACAGTCCTTGGCACGTGTGCTGAGTGAAACGTACCATTGTCTCCCAACATAGTTCCATGGTATATCCCAACATCACCTCTTACTTCTGCCTGCAGGATGCAATTTCTGTTATTTACCCCCTGTCCTAGCCTAACTTCAGTTTGTGTTGTTTTATTGCAAGTAGTGGCTCTGTTCCACATGACTGAGCACAGCCACATGACATGGGACCTGCCAGCACATATTTTCACCTTTTTAAGGGTGCCCTAACCAGTGTAATTGATCCAATTGCTGTCTGAATCAGCTAGGAATTACCTGAATGAAAGGTACATATGAGTGAGAGATCATATTTACTTTTAATTTTCAAAATCAGTAATTTATTTGCTTGCAAAAAATATTTTGAGTTATCCTATTCTTTTTTGTTGTTGTCTGACCAATGTCAGGTACATATAGTAAATGCTTAAATGTTAAAAAAAAAATAATCGAGGAAGAGATAAACATTTCTATTTGAAATAGACTTCACAGCTTAAAGACCTGCTGTTAGTAATTATTTTTATGTAATTCTTCACCCTTGTTTCTCATTTCCAAAACCTTAATATGATTTCAGCATGTCTGCAGAACCCAAAAAATTGCTTTTTTGTTTTTAAAGAACAAGAACTTTTCCCAGTACTCACCTATTTCCATTTATCTGAACAGGCATTGTACAGAGAATTCTGAGTCACTATGAACTGTGGCATAATAAAGCTCTTCTAAGTTTCTTTTGAAAAGTGGCTGAAAGTTTTAACTTTCTGAAAATAACTTTGCTATTGTATTCCATGTAACTTCACCACCAAATCCCAGTCTCAGTTGGCCATCCATGCAGAGAGTTGAGTTTTCCCTTTAACTTAACAGCCAGGAGGGTTCAAACAGACCAAACGCCTGGTCACAAAATAGACTTTCAGAGTATCTGCTTGTGGAAGGCCCTTTATTCAAGTAGGGAGAAGTCAACAAGGGTCCCAAACCA
>NW_010223592.1:0-49508 GCF_000690775.1 Eurypyga helias | reverse complement strand
AGCACAACAGCAACAGGGGCAGGGCCTCCACCCTACCCTTGCCAGTAGGGGATTCACACACCCAGCTGTCGAAATACGCCCTAAGCAAGCAAAATGCAAAATCTCTGTTTGAATATATCTTCCCTTCCTCTTTCAGGAAACAAGATGACAACAACAAAAAGAACCCCACTGTAAACCACAATAACTTATTTTTGGGGGGGGGGTGGGGGTGGGGGAAAGGTAGTTACATGTTGTCTTTTTCCAATATAATACCACTGTTTCACACAAAGAAAGCATGAAAATGTAGAATGCTGGGGTTTGTAATTTAATTGCCAGTATGTGTTCAGCCATATTTTAAAATATTCTGAATTTTCAGGCAGGTAAATTCATAATGTGAATACTGCATTAATATTGTAGAATATGATCCTGCAAGAGAGTTATGCATGTATTAAACTTTACATATACAATGAGGCCCATTGAATTCAGGAGCTGGCTTGAAAGAGTACTGCAAATGATACAGTTCCAAAAATAATGAACTGCATTATTCATTACATATATAAGAAAATAGCACAGTATATACATATGTATGCCTGCGTACATTTTTATTACAGACAAGAGCTCCAGTTAAGTTTGCTTAATATTTTTTAATACAATCCATTGGTTTCAGTTCCCTATGTCTTTGCCAAGTTGTAATTATTTAGCTGAAATTTTCCAGGCTAGATGTTTGCCTCAGATGAAATTTTATTTTTTAACTTTCAACAAAACCAGTTTCTGTCTTTCCAAAAGAAAAAAAGAATGTTAGGGAAACATGTCATTTGCCTGAGTTAAAAAAGAAGGCAAAACCTTTTTCTTCACTGGGAAGCTGGAATGCCTCAATGCGTTGAAGCAAGAATAAGTATGATAGGATGAAGAGAAAGGGTAAAACGCAAAGATTTCCCTAGTAACAAGGATATGGTTGTTACTGTGATTGAAAATCCACTTCTCAAACATCTGTACTTTTCACACAATAAAATACACCACTGGTGCTTAGACCAGTCACCTCAGTCACCAAATGTTCTGTCTGTACTGACCACACTCCCCTCTTCGGATCTGGCTGCTAAAGTGCATCTCTTTGAGACAGACTTTGGCAGCTTTCTCCAGCTGCCAACTGCATAGTTCAAGAAATGGAGATTTATTCTGTGCAGCAAAAGATTGCAACAACTCTAGAGTCAGTGTTTGTTTGGTTTTAAATTGTAGAAAATGGGATTTTCTTTTTTTTAAATCAAGATATTTGAGCAATATCAAGGTTTCTGACTCCAGACTACCATATATCTCATGGTAGGAGATGTAATTTCACATCTAAAACTGTCAGTCATGCAGGGATTGACTGAGGCAGCCAACATTAAGTGTCTGGTGCCATCTGAGATGCTGTAGGTATCTGAGACATTTCCATGGGGCTGACCCAAATGCCACAAACCTTGGGAAGACTGGAGGCCAAGGCGAGCAGTGCGAGAGCGCTCTGAATGGCTCTGGCCAGACACACTCTGTAACTGAAACCAACCCCCAGTGTCCCAGCTCTTCACAACACATGAGCTAGAAAAGATGAAGAGAAGGGTTTGATTGGAAGGGCTCAGAGCTCATTTCATGAGAAGAGATTAAATAAGAGCCAGTGTTTTCAGTAGAGAGAAGTGAAGCCTGAAGGTGTTGTGTACTTCACAGCTACCATATGCCTGTTCTTTCTTCTATACGTCTATATTTCTCTCTCTGTCTTTCTGTTCCAGGCACATGGTCCCTCCCCCTCCTTTGCACCATCACTAGTGCATGTGCAGTCAGGTGGAGAGTGAATTTAGGGAGCTACTGCGGCAGGAAAATAACCCAGTATTTAAAGTAATTAAGCTTCCATGGACCTGCACTTTGAAAGACATGATGTAAATGAAATTGAGGGGGAAACAAGGGAGAGGTAAAAGAACTAATAATCTAAAAGAGAATGTTGATGTGACAAAAAAATAGCTCTAAGCAATCATGGAGAAATGTAATCTAGAAATTAGAAAAGAGTTTCTAAGCATTACCGCCTTGTATTCTAAAATAAATTTCCAGCAGCAGTAGTAAGAAAATAATCCTAAATAATGGAGCTTGACCAACTTAATAAAGGTATTATATGACGTGGTGGCCTGTGGTACCACACCACTGGCCAGAGTGCATTTCTCTGTTATACCCCTTTAGTACTGTCATTCAAAAGCAACCTCCCAGTGCCCAAAAGCAGCGTGCACTGTGGGCACCAGCGGGATCTGTCCATGCCCTCCAGAGCGTGTGAGAACCCGCATGGGCTCAGGATAATGAGTATCTTACTCTGTTACCAGCTGCGGCTGGAGCAGTTGGAGCTTGTAACCCACCTTACGGGGCTCTCGTGTGCTGAGGAAGTCACAGGTTGCTGAGCGTGTTGTATTTACGCCCTCCTTGCACTGACCACCCACGTGCCATTCATCTACTGCTAATGATGCAGGAGGACCCTTTCAGCACCACATCGGAAACCCAAAAGTTAGAAAACAACAGTGTTACTCTTGCTCTTTCAACCCTAAATTGAGGTCTTGTCCTTGTGTGCAACTTCCAATTACATGAGCTCCATTTATTTTTTTCCACCGACTTGTAAAAGCATAATTTAAAAACATTCTGCTAATATAGTACATACGTCCCGACTTACATGCGAGGTGAAAGTAGTTAGTACCTATGAAACTCATTCCAATGCGTTTCTCAGGCTGACACGAAGGTAACTCTGCTCCAGTTCCTCATTTCGCTGCGTGCTATAGTTCACGCATTCCCTTAGGACACAATTTTTATTTTTAGAGAAGCCTCTATTTGCTGACTGTTGTGAAAGGAACACTCAGGAGATGCGATTAGCAGTCACTTGTTTCAGTAAACATTGAATGTAACATATGCCTCTCAAGTAATGTGTATCCAAACATACAATTTACAAATAATTAACATCATGTTAATTAGTCACATTAATTTATGCCACTTTGTGGAATTATTTCCTCAGAGTCTTTAGGAATGCTGCCAGCAGTTTGAGCCAAAGAGTGTGAAAATTTGCTTGAAGTAACTGTTGTGACTGGCTGTGACACACAGCTTGAACAACAAGCGACTAGGGGCCACAAAGACTGATTGAAGATCAGGAAGCCGTTGGGGTGGATCACTGCTGACACCTCACGGCGCAGGCAGCAGCCGGGGAGTGCTCCCCAGGCAGGGCTCGCGCACACGTGCGTGCTTCCTCGCGCCCTGCCCCACGCCTCTCCCAAAAAAACACGTGCAGGAGGTGATCGGCAATATCCTCACAAATTCTTGTAATTACTGCGGGTTATTTCAGATGATGAGTCTTAGAAAAAAAGCTGTTGAAACCAAACATAACTTCACAACTGATAAATGCCAAAATTAAGCTTTAACTTCTCAAAAACAAAAGAGAAGCCATTTGGAATATTGGCACAATCTCAAAAAAATCAGGCACAGCTATTCTTAAATGTGTGAGCATGGAGCTACTAAACACAGCTGTACATTTCAGTAATACAATATGAAATGTGCCTTGCCCAGAAGAAGAAAAAGAGTTGCCGTCTAAGAATTGAGATGGTGAGGCCAAACACAGTAAGAAACAAAAGAAGCTTTCTGCAGTCACTTATGTTTTGCTGTCAATAGTTCTGCTTTCATAAGAAATGACACACTAAAACTATATAACATTTGTATTGGGATTGCAATGGTTCAATTTTTAGGAAAAATAAAATTACTCCAGATACATAACTGACTGGGCAAGGAATAGCACCACCAATTTCTCTTAATGGATCTGAATTCCAAATTAGGGGGATATTAGAAACATCTCAGCTTGCACTATACATTCATTACATTTTTACAGAAAAAAACCAGACTGAAAAGGCACCTCAAAATGATAAATACACACAGCATTCTAGGAAGGCACACCACTGCTGATAACTAGACACTCAGAGAGGCAGGCAGGTATCCAGATGGTAATGCAAAAACCAACGGGCCCTGAGAAATGTATTAGGATCTTTTTTTTTTTTTAAGCCTTCTTCCTATGCCAAGGACCATACAAACTGACTTACGTAGCCTCAAAAAACTACACTGTTGGCCCAGACCTGCGGTTTCGGTGCAGGGAAAATCCCCACTGGTGCCTGTCTTGCCTTACTGCACCATGAGGACCTCTGCTCTCCCTCAGACAGACACAATACTGCAGTGAATGACTTCAACTAGTTGCTGGGAAATACAGGTTTTCCGCTGCTGCTGTTTGTAAAACTCTTCATAAGCGACTGCTGGGACTTTAAACAGGAATGATGACAAATGGAATTCGCCTGATCTGTTGCCCACTGAAATCACTGGACAAATCCCACTTTTCAAACGCTCCACATTTCAGTTTGCACAGCGTACTTTTGCGCAGTTCTTGTATATACAGGCATATTAGCAAACGGCCGTCTCTGCTTCTTAACAAGCTCTAGGAAGAGCTACGCACCAGAGTGCCGTATACAGCGCATGTTAAATGCCATCTGAGATGGAGATAAAGGTTTGAGGCTCTCTATCACCTTTCATACACTTGTGCCACATAACAGCTATAGACAAAGCTATCACCGTGCTTACCACTGCACATAGTCTAAGATTATTTTCCCCAGTCCATCAAAGATGCTTTCCCAGAAATACTGGGACCATTGTAGGTTATCTAGCATAGCCAGCTGAGCTAGCTATAGAAATAAACAAATAAGTAAATAAATAATATATAATAAATATCATATATAATTTTATGTATATGAAATCCACTATATTCCAAGTATTACAAGTTGTTTTGGAGGATGCTTATCTGGCTCATTTTGTCTTTTATTGTCTTTATCCTTTAAAAATAATTAACCAGACCCTTGTACAACAGTGTCTGAACATGTGGAAAGTCCGCCACTGAGAATTTGAAAGCAGAGCATCTTTCACAGGGTTTAGATACACTCTGACCTTCCAAGTAATTGAGAAGGAAGAAATACGACTCTTCTCAATCTAGAACCTCACTTGGTACAAGCAACCACTCTCACTGCATACCCATTCTAAACTATTTTAAATGGTAGGAAAGGTGTCCCATCTTTTCTTGGAGCTGATGATAAATCATCCATTACTACTCAGATATTTCTGGAAGTATCTGTTATGAAATAGAAATATATTTCTAAGTAGGGTTTTCATGGAGTAACCTTAATGACTTGGTTCATCTTCCCTAAGGATGCCAACATCCTTACCTTCAACATCCTCTAAAATAAGGACATTGAAAATATTCATATTTATGTAGGCCTGGATTCTGTGCCTATTCTGTCTGTATCCGTAGGACTGTGGTACCTCCCTTGCTGAGTCTGATTCTTTGACAATTACATGAAACTTTCTTCTTGTCATGTTTAATGCTACTTCTGAGCCTTTTGCTAGAGCAGCCAGTCTTGATGAAAAGCCCCTACAGTACATTCAGGCACGCCTGGACAGATGGCATCCTTCTTATATTCAATAGGAACACTTCAGTTCTGTCTGGTATTGTACCATCCCTCAGCCGCCTTCACTGTGGCTGTTGTGCCCACCTGTCATCTCTCACGTAATCTTTCAAGTGCAAGTTCTTTTATGGTCCTTTTTACATATCATTCATTACGTGTGCGTATACAGCCGCAACACAAAAGAAACCTAAGTACTACCTGGCCACAAAACAGACCACATTAAAAACATGTGCCATTAATTAATAAAAATAAATGGCAGTTATGCTGGAGACATCGTAAGAGGGAAGAGTCTAATGCAGGAGACAGTAAATTAGTTTCTAGTTTGGGTTGAAACATCATTTTCTAAATTAGTTTGAGTTTAATTTGTAATTTATACTCTCTGTGGCCGAAAGGGACTGCTCTGATCGTATAGTCTGACCTCATCTACACACAGGAAAGAATTTTTCTGAGGTGCAACTCTTTTAAGAGTTATTTCATTTTAGAGTCTCCAACAGACGCATCTGCCACATTCCCTGGTGAGCTGTTCCCATGCTAAATTACCTTAATACAAGGAAAATCTGTCTCCTTCAAGGCCGAATTTGTCTAAGTTCAACTCTTACCCCCAGGACCTTATGTGCTTTTGTTTGCAACATCTAAGCTTCCATCAAGCTTGTCTTCCATGGGTAATTATCCATGTCCAGTGCTAAAGTTATGTCTCAATCATCAAGTGATTCATCTCTTTCTGCTCCTTGGATAATTCCTTTAAGAGTTCTAATCGTATGTTCTCCTGGCCTTTTGTTTCTATATCATTTAATTATAGCAGATACTGTTTCACATTCTCTTTCACTGCAGATGGCAACTTCCCATCTCAACCACCATATCATCTCCTACTTCTCCTCAAACATTGAACAAAATTATTAATTGAACATTCCTGACTTTTCTGTATTGTGTGATTTTATATTCTGAATATTGCAATGGACCTAGTCGTGGATTAAGGTGATTTTTATTCCTAACATACGTTAAAATCTTTCTTACTATTTTAATTCTATTTCTACTTATATCTCATTGATTTCTTTAGCTTCTCTTATCCATGGCATGCATTTTTAACCTGTAATTTAAATTCACTGCTTCTACCTTCACACTTTCCCATTAGTTCTATATTTACTTGTATTTACTTTTTAAAGATGATTCTACATGTCTTCTATGAGAGACTTTTCAGAACTTCTTTCACGTTTTTACAGTCATGGCTTCTGGATCAAACAGTACAATCACTTTCAACAATACCAAGCATTTACAATTCCAGTTTGAAATACAGCATTGCAACCAATTATGCCAGGAGAGACTTCAGCTTTAGTAAAAAGGTCTTGGAAAGTATTAAATGTGGACATTATTGCCTGGTGACGTAACTTCTATGCAGAGATATAACAAGTTCATGATCACTGGTTGCATATGACACAAATGTTTTTGGATAATCAGTTAACTCCTGGTTCATCAGAACCCCCTGTACTGAGCAGTATTTCCTGTGTTAATGAACGGGCATCTTGGCTTTAGAAATTCAGAGGCTACTTTGATTCTGGTTACATCCAAATTCGACATCACACAGCAACTGGGGAATCTTTATGTTCACTAGGATTTATGTGCCTAATGGGGAAAGCCTTTTCTTCAGAGTGCATCAGGTTTAATACTGAGTGCCTCAGCTGGAGTGGAAAGGCGGAAAGAAAGGCAGGCAGAAAGGCAGAGAGAAAGGCAGGCAGGCAGGCAGAAAAGAAAGAGGGGGGGGGGAAAACAGCAGAAGAGATTTCCAGCCTGTTGATTCCAGGAGGTAGCACCCCTGAAAAAAAAGAAGAAAGAAAGAGAGAAAGAGAGAAAGAGAGAAAGAGAGAAAGAGAAAGAAAGAGAAAGAAAGAAAGAAAGAGAAAGAAAGAAAGAAAAGAAAGAGAAAGAAAGAGAAAGAGAAAGAGAGAGAGAGAGAAAGAAAGAAAAAGAAAATGGGATTTCATTTCTGTCACCTATATACACTGAAAAATGATGAGCCAATTGCCTTTTCAGAGACTTGAAGAGCTTTTGGCTCATATTAAGATGAATCACTGAGATAAGAATGAATGTATCATTTGGTCATTTCCTGAAACCATGTAAAACCATTCCCCGAGGTACACTTCTGTGACTTTTCCCAACCCCTTATTTACTAATTTTTTACTCCAACACAACAGTTTTATTTAACCACTTCTCAGTGGAGAGCACTGTAAGGCCCATGTGACATTCTCCCTTAACATTTAGTCTAAGCCTTCTCTTTTTCACTATTGGCTGCAATTCTTATCCAGACCATGCTCATCACTTCCCTACTTTTTAAACAACTGAACTTGTCCTTTCAAGCAATGGTGGTCAGCCCATATCCACTCAATTACAAGGTTCTTGCAAAGTATCCCAGAAACTGGTTCCTGCTTTGTCAGGGATCCCTTTATGGTTTTGCTGTGGCAAAGAGGTGTGGTAATGAACATCTTTCAACACTGTGATGATCTAAGAAGAAAACATCTAAGAAGAAAATGAAATCCTGGAGAGAATAGCATGTCTACTTCCTGGTGCATACAGCTAAGTATGTTTCTTTATGCTTACATACGAAAGCAGAAGAGAAGACAGCCTTTAAATTCTTGTGTGAGCAAAGTGTTGTGGTTTAACCCCAACCAGCAACCAACTACCATAGAGACACTCGCTCATCTCCTGCCTCCCCAGTAGGATGGAGAGGAGAATCGGAGGAAAAGACAAGGAAGCTCATGGGTTGAGATAATAAAAACAATTTCATAATTTAAATAAAATAAAATAAAATAATAATACTCATAACACTAACAATACTACTAATATTACTACAAATAATTTGTAATTAAAATAATGGAATAGAAAACAAATGAGCACTGCTCACCACTTGCCAACAAACACCCAGTCAGTCCCTGAGTAGCAAGAGCCAGAGTCAGAGGGTCCCAGAGCCAGCAGACCAAGCCCCAGAAAGAGAGGGATTCTTGGCCCAATCCCCACCCTATATACTGAGCATGACATTTTATGGAATGTTTTTCAAGGCCAGGCTAGATGAGACCTGGTCTAGTGGAAGGGGTCCCCGCCCCCGGCAGGGGGGGGGGGGGACATGGTCTCTAAGGTCCAACCCAAACCATTCTGTGATTCTATGAATTAAATACTCCTTTGGTCAGTTTGGGTCAGCTGTCTGGGCTGTGTGCCCTCCCAGCTTCTTGTAGCAAAGAAGCTGGGAACAAAGATAAGAGTATGAGAAACTGAAAAAGTCCTTCATTTGGTATAAATATTCCTTAGTAACAACCAAAAACATTACTGCGTTATCAATATTCTTCCCAGCGCAACCAAAACATAGCCTCATCCTAGCTACTGTGAGGAAAATTAACTCTGTCCCAACTAAAGCAGCACACAAAGGTATAAATAAATGAGACACATGCAAAGGATTCTTATGAGAAAGGACTCTAAACTGGCCATAGACAGCTTGATGAATAGAGATGTGAATTCTCTCATGGGTGGGGGTTTCCACTGCTGATGTGGTAAATTTTCACTTATCACAGGAACTGGCAGATGCATGCAAAAGCCCAGTTACGCAAATGAGTTCAAGTTACACAGTCAATCCTCAGAGCTGCAAGTTTGCACGTGAAATGTGCATTATTTGCTTGACAGTCAATCACATCTAAACTTGCAAGTCCCTGTTAAGTATATTAAAAATACAATTTTAAAAGCTTCTTCAGTACTTTGATGTAAATGCTTTATTGTTCATGGACAACTGACTATATTAAAGTTCACCTGAATTAGTCCAGAGCACAGATTTGTTGTAGATGTTGTACATTTATGAACTTTTGGGAAACATTATAGTCTAGAAATAGAAGATAGGTCTAAGTATTCCTAGTATGCTTGTGTGACACACAGATTTGTCTGGAATTTCTGAGTTTTTTGAAGAATGAAAATTGGATCACATTTCTTTATAACAGACTCCCAGCAAATCTGCACGTCAGGGTGAGACTGGATTCCATAAAATAGAGGACTACGAAGCAAAATTCATCCTTTTAACATGGGACCATATGTCTCTGTGGGAAATGTGCATCTACAGTTTGAAAAAGCCTAAATTCACTTTAGATCTTAGGCTGTCAAGTTACCTTTGCATAACCTCATAGGCAAGCATAAATTGAAGAATAACATTTCTGATAAAGCCACAAGCAGTGGCCTCTAGCATAACCAAAGTGAGCGAGGGACATCAGCAGTGACCAAGGCAAGCAGAAATATGGCCACATTCTGCCCCACCGATGTGGGACCACACAACCTGGAATCCAAGGTTATTTTTCAGTAAATGTCAGTGTAGAATTGAGAAGATATGTAAAAAGGCATTTATGTTGTGTGTTCATGTCTTCATACTGTTTTATCTCTATATGAAAAATATATAGTGAAGGGAGTGAAGACAACACGGGTTTAAAGGAAACTCAGATTTCTTTAGCTTCTTCTTCTGTTTTGAAAGCCTCCTTAGACATATGTTCTTGCTTAGAACAAACAGAGGTGAATAAATCAGTTGATCAGCATTCCCCTAGAGCTGTCTGTATTAACTTTCTTGGCATGATCTCATCACTTAAGTCAATATGACTTAAGAGTTTCTCTAACAGTTTATCCTTCTCTAATTCTATACCGTTCCTGAATCTGAACTTTAATCTACTGAACAAAAATGGAAAGTTTGTAGGAATGGAGAGCCCAGAGATTTACTGTCGTAAGAAGCAGAAGTTCCCCTTGCAGACCTGAATTAGTGAGCTGCTTTTCTTCATCCATATGAAGTGCTCGATTCGGTCAACTTTGTGTTTAGGAGTAAATCAGAAGCATTCCATATGGAAAGTAATCTTTGTACCTTGACCACAGTCCTCCATATTACTAAATCAAATACATTTACCTCTCTTCCCTCCAGACTTCTCTCCATCACTTGGCTGTGAAAGCCAGACAGTCCATTTGAAGAAGTATATTGTGGGGAAATGCCACGTGGATGCATTTGGAGACATTGGCTCTTTTTCTTACCACTTACGAATGCATTCAGGGAACAAGTAGATGCAAATCACCAATTTGTTCACTCAGATGTTTACTTATCGGCTTATTTTCCTAAGTGACTACATACTTACAGCCAATAATGAGGCCTTCGTTTGCACCTAACAAAGGCGCGTTTGGAAATGAACAGATGTAGGACGCAATTTGGCAGCCGCTGCCTGTCCCCAGTAGCGGGTTGTACAACCAGGCAGAGAGAAAGGAAGAAACACGCTCGTACTCGAATCCCTGCATCGCCCAAGCGAGGGGACGGGGGCACACGTATGCAGATCGGCTGTTGTGGGGGCCCAGGAGCGCGGCGTGGCTGTGCTGCGTGGCACGGCCAGGGTGGCTGTTGCAGCAGGTGGCTGTGCCAGCAGAACTGGTGGCCCGGGGAGCACGGAGCTCGAAGCCACATGGCAGGAGGTTGTGTCCCAGGCCGTGACCCCGCCAGCAGCCAAGCGATGACGAGCCACACGGCCCCCTCCCCGTGGTGCCCCAACGAACGCAGAAGAGCCTACAGTTGCTTTGGGAAACAAGACTGAACGAGCCAGTGGCACTTGGCACCAGAAAAGACTTTCTGCACCAGTGAACAGATTCTTCTCCCCCAAAAGCACTCCCGGCAAAGGCTGAGCTCTCTCCCAGCTCTGCCTCAGCCGGCTGCAAAGCACGAGCAGGTAACAGCACAGCCCGGCATGCAGTCCCCAAGGGGCCCTGCCTTCCTACAAAAACCCGCCACCAGCGAAACAGGCACCAACAGATTTTTTGGCTCTAAATTGGCATTCTCTGCTGAGCCGCCCGCTGAAAAGAGGCGTTTGTGCTGAACTGCAGCAAAGAGCAGTGGGAGCTCCGCGGGACCCATCGGCCGCAGCGGCACACGGTCCTGCGTGGGACCTTCCCCCCGGGGGACCTAGGCAGCGTGGCTGAGTGGGTGGCATTCATACAGCTGGAAAGTACCAGAAACCCTAATAAAACACACATTATAGCACTCATTCAAAGAAGCTAACTGCTTGATTCCTTCCCTTTGATCAGCACCAAATTTTCATAAAACAGCAGAACGTTTTTCAGATCTACATACAGAATTTGATTCCATTTTCTAGGCACACACCTTTATCCTCTCCTCATCTAGAGAAAAGTGCTTCTAGTTTGGTGGTTGGGGTTTTTTTGGGGTTGTGGGGTTTTTTCCTGTTTTACTTATTATGCCCCAGATGTACTCTTCTTCTATTTCACATGTGTTGCTCTTCTCACAGGAAATAAATCTAAGGTCCTGACCACTGGGGACATGAAAATCATGTAAAAAAAAAAGAGGGTAAAGTGCTAGTTTTGCCCAGTTTGCCAAAATCTAACGTGGATTGTCACAATATGTCTTTGTAACCTTCCCTTGTAATTGCAGCTGGGTAGAGCTGCATGCTACCATCCTTGCAGTAAAGAGCTGTGGCCTGTGCTGGCGTTTCAGGTGTAGGCAAATTCACCCCCTTATAGGTTGAGTCATAGCTTCAAATTTCCTTTTTGTTCTAGAATTCTGAGGCAGAACGTCCATGGACATCAACAACAGTGTTACTGAAGCAGTGAACAAAAACCGAACAAGAACAGTAAGATCACACTTAGGCAAAGTAGTCATCCACAGGCTTAAATTTAAGCATCTCTCAGTTGAACTGGTATACTCATCCAGAACGGATAAAATGTGGATACATGATAGTATTGTCCTATTTTGTCTCATCAACTGATATCTCATATATAAGAAATAAACATATTAAAACATGACTAATAATGATAATAGAATACGTTAGACTACAAGCTAAAGTAAAATAGAAGCATTGTCTCCTGATATTCTAGCTAGGTCAGAAAGCAACCTGTCCAGGGCAGAGTATGTGATCTCCTGGGGAAGAATTAAGAATAGCTTTGAGTTTTGTACAGGAATGTGTAAAGAAGGATTATGTACAGTTGATTATTTTAACTTTTTATATTCCTGAGCAAATTCCCCATCTCCCTACCAAAAAAATCCACACCCAAACCAACCAACCCAAAAAAAACCCCACAGCATTTATCTTCATCAGTGGTTCTTTACTCTAGTTTTAACAGAAAAAAAAAAAAAAAAGAAGATATAAACTCGGAACCAAGGCTCTTTTTGTTATTTAGCCTACTTAGCTACAAATACAGAACTGTTTGGTAAAAGACTGTTACAAGTTGCTCTATGGTGCGTTTCTGGGAGAGCAGCTGCACTTTGGAGGAGGCTTTCATGAGCTACTTGCCCTAATTAGGCCTTAATCTACAAATCCCATTATGTAGATCAGTTTGTATTACTGTAGCTGCATTTAGAATTACCCCCTTCATATAGTGCTGAAATAAGCACAGGACAGACACAAATGTTTTCTGATGGCTACGCAAAGTTTTAAGGTTTGCATTTTCCAGGGTAAATTGCATGGGAGTCACAGAGCTACAAAACCACGCAGAGATTTGCCAACACACTGCTTAGCATCAAACTGATCTCACATCTTTCAATTGAAATTTCTCACATTTCTTTTCAATACCTACTTTGTTAGTACTCCATATAGCCAGCAAGACACATTCCTTCAAATCCAAGTGCTTAGAATACATTACATTTGGAACTTTTTGTTTTAGGTCATGGAGTAGATGGGTATGCGACAAATCAGGGTAACAGGAAAATGAAAATAAAAATGGATACAGCCCCCCAACAGCTTGTTGGACTAAATCTGTTGCTGAAACAAAAAGCACACTGCTCCTTTGGCCATCTCTTAAATATTTCCAAACACTTCACGCTAGCAGTTTGCAGCAGGTATTTTATACAATTGCTGCAGACTGTGAAATGCAAGTCTTGTTGAAAGCACTGATGAAAGCAACTTCCATTTAATACTGTGTGGTGGCAATTGCACAGGAATGCAGGCACAATGCAGGAGCATGGTCTGCACGAGGTGTCAGCAACACCTCCTCATGATTGGTATGGAATTAGTAGACAAGGATTTGTAGTCATTTGAAGCCTTTTTCACCTACACCTGCTTTCAGACTGTACCAAATGAAGATGTGTGATTTTCAGCTTTACCCATTACACCTTTCTGCAGAGAAAGAATGTTTCAGCTCTGTTTGTAGGCAGATGAGCCACTACATCCATTCGTGCTGGAGAGAGCTGTGGTGTAACTTCACCTGTAACATGCCGCAATGGGCCCTCGGGATGATGCTTCACATCACGGGAGTCAGACAAAAGAGCCGCAGTTGGTACAGCAGTTCCTCCTACCTGCCCTCTCATTGAAGAGAAGCCTTCTTCTAGCAGGGCCAGCACAGACCACTTCTGCAATCACAATCTGAAGGCTAACGAGCAACAGAAAGGATGGTATCTCCTACAGGTGTCAGATGCAGCTGTATTAACTGTATAGCAAGCCTTCAGTGTATTTTCCCATAAATTAATGTTAAGCATCACAGGCAGCAGCAGCATCTGGGCTGGAAACCTGGAAGGGAACCTAAAAGCAGCACAAGTGAGACTGCAAATTCAACAGAGGCTGCTCCTCTCCAGGATCCGGGACCGTAGGTCTGCTTGCCTCCTGCAATGCTCAGGGCCATCAAGCTGCTGGACATACTTTTGCAGGAAATTTAAAAGTCAAAGCTTCCTGAAAGGCCTATGCCACTCTGTGGAGGTCAGCAGCCTTTATACAGGGTATTTTACATGGGATGGTGATGCTACTGCTCTCACTGAAACACTCCTAAATTTTCTGTGTCAAGAAAGACCTTCTTTCCACAGTTGCGCTGGTTCCTGCATTATGCTCCTTTTCTGGGCACATTTAAACAGCTATCACAGCTCACTCACTAGCTGGACACTGTAATCCAATTTTTATTCTACAAAAATAAAAAATCCTACCTATTTGCCAATAATGGCCCAAATCATTTCAGTAGCACTACTGCAATCTGTAGTGTTTCAGACCATTACTCGGAAAACAGCAATTGTGTTTTGTTTTATAAGTGTCATCTATATAACAGTTTAAGTTTGTAAATCACCTCCGGATCTTTCGTGATGAAAGGTGCTATATAAACTCAAGCTATTATCATTCCTACATTTCACTGCTCCATAAATGAGAGAGATACTACAGCAGCTCCACTCCAGCAATATGTTTGCGATCACATAACCCTCCCTCCCCAATATTTCATTTTTACTGGAATTAGTGATTAACATGAACATCACACCTTTTACAATATCCCACCTCTCCATGGGGTTTGAATTTTATGCCTGGCAACATTGCACTGCCTTTCTGTAAGTCGTTTCACTGGAATCAGAGAAGAGCAATTAATTTGGCTATTAGGATGCAAAGTGTGCAGGTCAGTGCAGCATTTGCCAGGCAAACCCGCCTTAAACACGCAGCCCTCAGGGTCCCACCCATTTCTGAAAGATTCAGGAGACCATGGAAAAGCACTTCATGCACAAGCAGCAGCAAAGTGCTACTTTACAAACAATGGGATTATTTCAGTTATAATTGCTTTATATGGGCAAAAGTTAAGGTAAACAACTGATAATTGTGATAGAAGGTTTAAAATAGAATGTAGTTGGTGTCCTGGTCTCCATTCTTCCCCCAACCTTCCAACTTTATTTTTTTTTTGCTTCAGCAGGTTTTCTCTCACAGGGCCTGGCTGAGCAGATCCCATCTGGCCAGTTTGTTATTCCCCCTCCTCCTTTTTACGTGATGCAGCAATCTGAGAGAGCCAGTAATCAAAACAGGTAACAAGTTACGACAAATAATGCAGGAAAAAATGGCCAGGAAAAAGTCATTTGACAGCATCCAGTTGATATTTCTGGGCAGTGAGGGGGAATGAGGTGCAACAGGCACACTGCTGAAATTTCTGTCGCCAGCGTAAATTAAGCAACATGGCAGAAGCAATCAGAGGGTTAAAGGAATCTTGTCTTTGCCCTTGTTTGCCTCATTTCTTGCTTCTCTCTTAAACTGTACCACTGGGATGAACCACAAGACTTCCCTTTTCCTTATTAAAAGAGCAAAAACTGCTTATGCAGCAACTGCAGCAGGGCTCTGTTGTTAGCAGATAGTAAGGACGTATGGAGATGAGCTACAAACAGTATCCATATCAGCAGAGACACTTATGGGGAAAAAATTGTTCTGTGAACATTACAAATTCTGGCTCTAATTAAATATTCATCTCTCACTCTTCTGGGGGTGGAGAAGAAAATCATTGTCCTTTTATACTGCAGTTAAAAGTGGAAAACATTGCATCCAGAAATACAAAGAAGAAATATTTTTCTATTCTGTGACAGCAATGAATGCTGAGGGTTATGCTGACTGAAGGTAATTACTACAGCTCTTTGCTTGTTCTTTAAAAAAAAAAGACTGTGCATGCCTCCAAATACTGCCTTTTAGAAAATATCAGTAAATCATTCTGTGCTATAATTCCTCTAAACCGTAGGTACAAGTGCAGACACGATTCCCTCCTTGCTGAGCTTCCTGGCCTTAAAAACACGCTCGAAGATGCGTAGAGGCGAAGTTGAACAAAGAGACACAGATCGAGAAGGAGAGGTGTTCCCAGCTGGGGTCAGGTGCGTTGAGAGAATGACATACTCCTCCTTCCCAGGTCTCTGGTGAGGCAGATGAAAGGCATCACCAAGATTTCTAAGCATGGAAAGAGGCAGATGAATATTCCAAACATTAGATAGGGAATGACTAATAAACCCCCAAATGACAAGTCTGACCAGAGGCTCTTGCTGTCTCCCACAAAAACATTGGATGAACAGTGCCAGAACCAAGATCTAAGCTGCTTTATGAGATCAACTTGGTGACACTTTGGAAGGGCTTATACACTGCTTGGGGAACATCTCCAGCTTGTTTTTTCCTCTCTCCTATTTGAGTTCTTTTTCTGTTCTCTGTGCTTTCCTCCTTTTTCAGATAGTGAATCCTCTAGGGGTTCAGTGAAGCCTGAAGTTCTTTCTTGTGGAGGGGAAAGAGAGGGGGGTTGTATCTATCGATAGTAATAAAACATTCCACATGATTGGTATAAACGTTTCTGACTTCTCCCACGCATCTGGGAAAGGCCTCAGCTGCCAAAGCCCATTGTCCATATTATGCTCCCATGCGCTTTCAGTATTCAGGGATGAGGAAGACTCATTCCAGTGTTTCTGAAGGCAATGAACTGGAGCTCAGTTCTACAGAAATGTGTGGCACCATCAGAGGCAGAAGAGGAGGAGGAGAAGCAGTCAGTGTATAGTTAAAAACAGCTGGTCTCCAAGGTCCAAAGGCCCTGGGATCTGTGATTTGTGTGCTCTTAGATCACCACCATGGACTCTCTACCCTCCTTGCTTTTTCTGGACTGTGCTGCAAAAGTTAACCAACAAAAACCAATGCAAAGTGACCACTGAGACCAAAAGATAACAATAACTGCTTTCACAGCTTCCCATCTACAACACTGCTGAGGAGAAAACGCGCACAAAGCCAAGTCTGAGAAGAGGTTGAAATGTAAAAGGCTCTTATTCAATTGTATGATTTCAACTGAAAGATTAAGATAAAACTACTGCAGAACATTGGTGTTCACTGCAGAGTATTTGTTCATACTGTCAAATCAGTAAACTCAATTTGACTTCTTTTTCAACCCTGTCTTGTCCTGTTGAAAACTTGGTCATTTTCTTGCTTACATGCACTCTCAGTTTCTGACTATGGACTTCTAATGCCCAAACAACTTACCTAGCTTCTACATGAACTAAGAGGTAGATGGAAAAATGACCAATTACCTGCTATTACACTTACTAGACAGTAGTGAAGGAACATAAATGTGAGATTTTATTTCTAACTATGGGAGAAGTGTGTATTTTAGTGTGTATGGGTAGGACAGCCAAGCAGAAAGAACATGGTTTTTCCAAACAAGTGGATAAAAGTTGGATCTATCAGCTCAATTTCTGTCTTTGCCTGGAGAGATCTCCTGCAGCTATTTATCTGTAAAAGGAAAAGGAATGGTTTGTTTTCTTTCTAGATCTTTTAACATATGTAGCAAGTATTAATCATACCACTAGTCTAGCAAATACTACATAAAAAATGGTGGTATTTCTCTGAGCTGAGACTGAGATAATCCAGACTGTTATACAATACAGAAACCTGGGCTTTAAAGACCCACTATTTAACTTCTGGAAGAAATGTCACTTACTTTCATATATAAAGGAAAATTAAAGTAAATACATTTTTTAAATAAAATTAATACTGAATGGGTTATTTTGTCACTGGCCAGATCCTAGGCTTACATCTTTCAGAATACCTTCTAGCTCTGATGTTAGGCCTGCTTTGAGAAAAAGTTTGGACCAGACGGCCTTCAGACAAGCCTAGCAACCTAAATACTTCAATGATTCACTTTACTGACTAATTTTTGGTTTAAAAGGGCAATACGCCTATGTCCATTTTCCCCTACCTAAGGATGACAATCCTCGGAGTTTGTAAACTGAGCTACTAAACGAAGCATGAGTGTTAAAATCCCATCATATATGAAGGTTTACACCAGAGTTGGAAGCTACATTAGCCCCCAGGAATTGACACAAAGCGATTTTTTTTTTTACATCCATGAATCAGACAATAATCAGAACTTATTTCTATAAATAACCAAATTCCATTTAAACAAGAAAGTAACTTCAAGATGAAGAAAACATGGCATTAGTTTTGGCTACAGATTAATTTCTTATAATAATATGTGCTCAAACATTTATTGCTACTGATAAGTTGTGACACACCTTCATGTGAGGTAGCAGTCTAACACAAAGAAACCAAAGATAAATATAATTTGTTTTCACCTAAAATATACAAAAGACAATAAGATTCAGTAAATAAAATCATAGAATCATAGAATCACAGAATGGTTTGGGTTGGAACAGACCTTAAAGATCATCTAGTTCCAACCCCCCTGCCATGGGCAGGGACACCTTCCACTAGACCAGGTTGCTCAAAGCCTCATCCAGCCTGGCCTTGAACGCTTCCAGGGATGGGGCATCCACAACATCTCTGGGCAACCTGTTCCACCTGGGCACTTCTATTCCAATGCCTCACCATCCTCTCCTTCTATCTACTTCTATAAGGCAGAATTCCATGCCACATTCCTAATTTTTCCTGTTAGATAACTAACATTGCTTGAGTATAAAACACCAAGAGACAGCTATAATATTCCTCACTTTTTAACCCAAGTCAAATATTTGTTGAAGGAATGTGTTTTCAAATTATGAGAATACATTTGCATTGTCGTTTTCTGTCAGTTTGATAGAAGGAAGAAAATGTTCACCTGCTCACTAACATTATGCTTTTATTCAGAATTTTACTAGAAAGACACATTATCTGTATCTTCTGACATGCTAAGTAATTAAGTAAAATAATTATGATTTATAATTGGAATTATTATTTAATTTCAGCATTTAATATTCAGACAAAGGTCTTTATTATGTAACTTCTACTACTGTTGGAATCATTTTGATGGACAGGAAATTTTAAATATCACCCTAACTTTATCCAAAACCTCAAGGAGAACTACCACCATGAATAAGCATACAAAAGTGGAGACCCTCACAGAGTAAGTGTAGGAACTGCCCACAAACCTCAAAATTAATCATGGTGGAGAAAGATCTTAACGGTATTATCTTTATTAAGCCTCAAAGTTACAAAGTTACTGAGCTCAAATCTAAAATTAAATTAAAATAAATTAAGAGATTAGGTCCTGATCAGCGGTTTGATTTTTAATTTTCTCCACCTACCTCTGACACGCGTGCAGCAAGTATGGTTTTGCTATTTCAGATTTCTAGTAAAACTCCTGCTCTGCTTGACTGTATCAGCCTTCATCTTATGGGAGTCAGAAGTGGTGGCCTGTGGGTGAGAGCATCTCTGTGGCTCATTGACAGTGCCCTCAAGAATGCAGTCTACCATAAACGATTAGCTGATAATTTTACTGAAAGTCTAATGATAGTTGATGACCTTCTTAAATAGCATGTCCTGGAATAAGAATCAGCCTACATGTGATAAAAAGAAAATCCTTACAGACTTGGTATTGCAGAAGAAAACAAAACCAAACCAGCACACACACAAAACATTTGAAATCAAGTGACAAAATAAAAAAATATTATGTTCTTGAAAGCTTATGCTGTTTTGAAGAGTGATGTATCACTTTCAAGCAGTTAGTTTCGGCCATGCTAGTTAAGCATTTGAGGATCAACCTGTTTCCCGGAAAAGTAAGTTCATTACATCAATTCCTAACTTCTCTGGACCTCACTAGTGTATTGTATTCTCTAGGCACTGGCCAAGATCCTCCCCACTGCTCTCACTCTCAAAAATACTCCCACTCTGCCAGATTGCTTTGCAGTGCAGGAATAAAGCCACTGTTGGTGTAAAACTTGAATTTATTACATTTCACCTTTTTTCCAACAATTATGCCTAGATTCTTAAAACCTGGGGTGTTGTGTTTAGTGGTTTTGGTTTTGGTGGTGGTGGGGAGGGTTGTTTGTTTTAATCTTTCACTGATAATCTGAAAGGTTTGCATCAATGGCCTTCAGAATCTCATTGCAGCTTTATTTTGTTTCAGCTCACAGAAATGTCTCATGGACACCAAGGACGCTGCTGCCTTCTGTGTAGACCAGCTCTGGCAGAGAGAGATAAAAATACAGACATTGCTACCTGTAGGCTACATAAATACTTCTAAGGCAACAAAGCACTGTGTACCAGGGTGCCCTCTTCTTTCTGCAGGGCATTATAGTAGAGAGGCTCAGCACTTACTAACACCATAGTTCTACCTAAGCCCTGTGTCATGGTTTAACCCCAGCCAGCAACTCAGCCCCACACAGCCGCTCACTCACCCCACAGCAGGATGGGGGAGGGAATTGGAAGAGGAAAAGAGAAAAAACTCACGGGTGGAGATAAAAACAGTTTCATAGGCAAAGCAAAAGCTGCACATGCAGGCAAAGCAAATCAAGGGATTCATGCACCACTTCCCATGAGCAGGCAGGTGTTCAGCCATTCCCAGGAAAGCAGGGCTCCATAACACATAATGGTTACTTGGGAAGGCAAACGTCATCACTCCGAACATTCCCCTTTCCTTTTTCTTCCCCCAGATTTATATGCTCAGCATGACATCATATGGTATGGAATATCCCTTTGGATAGTTGGGGTCAACTGTCCTGGCTGTGTCCCCTCCCAACTCCTTGTGCATCCCCAGCCCACTTGCTGGTGGGGTGGGGTGAGAGGCAGAAAAGGCCTTGACTCTGTGTCAGCACTGCTCAGCAGTAACGAAAACACTCCTGTGTTATCAACACTGTTTCCAGCACAAATCCAAAACACAGCCCCATTCCAGCTGCTGTGAAGGAAATTAACTCTACCCCAGCCAAACCCAGCACACCCTGTGTATCATCTACCTGAGCAAAATCAGGAACTGCTAGATGCAAAAACTAAAATTTCTTCTTCTTCAGCTAAAGGACCAACACAGACACAACAGAATAGTTCTACTCAAGCTGTGGTCTAGCTAGCAAAACACGGCACACAATTGTACCAGTACACTTCTTTTGCCCTAAACATGCCAAAATAATCAGTGGAAAGTGGCATTTAGATCTGTTCCGGAAGAAACATGGATTCCAACGCCTGCTCGTTCTGAGGTGACTTTGCAAGAGGCTCACTGACTTCAGGGTCAGAACGATGCATGTATCCTGACCAGAGAAGTTTGCCATGGTAAGTATTTCAAGCAGTAGCTCAGAGACCTGAAAATCATATTGAAGTTTGGTTGAACAACTCAACAATTTTGAAACACTCTTTTCTGCCCCAAGTTTATCAGCATAGGTGTAATTATATTCACACCTGGCAATATATTATATGCGTGAGCAATTCATTTCTACAAAACCCTTTCTCTGGTTACTTACTCACTAAGAATCCTTTGTGAGCCAAACATGGTGGTTATTATTATATATATATCATTATTATTATACTGATATGCTGTTATTGCTTTATTATTTTAATATTGACAAAATTATTGGTAAACAGCATTGCAGCAATATTCATTGCTTAGCATTCTAACCATTTCTTTCTCCTGAAATCCACTGGAAAAATAATGGCAGGGAAGCTACACTGAGGACTCAAATCTCTTTCAGGCCATCAGCCTTTTTAGTGGAGGACTGAAAATAAGATTATTATCATGGGTATATTTAGCACATGTGAATTTCTCATCAGATAGTGGTCAGAGGCAAAAATAGCTTTGAAGCAAGTGAATACTTTAAAGAGACAGATGTTGGGAAATGTTTAAGAACTGCCACATAAATTTAATACAAAATTTAACATATTTTCAAATTGTTGTTCTTGTCTGTGACACAGTTAGTAAAACTATTTATTTTTATCCAAAATGGTACATCTTCTCAACGATCACTGATTCCTTCTGCAGTAGAGAGAGAGTAGTGAATTTAAGAGTTGGTGTTCCTTTCCCCCAAAACAGTCTTATAATGCTGTACACAGAAAAGATCCACTCCTGAAGCACTAATGCACAAAACAATAATAATTATGTCAGGAATGTCTTGTCTACGTTAATACCTGACTATCTACCTAATGTGTTTATTTATTTAAATAGGGTAGCATTTACGTAAATCATGGGAACATCAGCCAGCCCAAAGACAACTAAAGATTATAAAGAAAATGAAAGGACATCATTACCACTGGCTGTGAGCAGCTTGCAAAATGAAGACTGGAGGCAGGCAGAGAGATGCTAGGGTGTGTGTTGGGGTATTACGATGAAAGGGAAAAAGCAAAGTTTGATCCCATGAATAAATTCACTGGAGTCAATGGAGAAGCAGAAGTGAAACAGGTTAAAAGAATTATCCACAGTATCACAAGAAAACCACAACAAATAGATAGCATTCTTTTCTACTTTGGCTTAGGATGGAAGTTCTTCTTAAGCAGTGCACTCTGGACAGTATGGGTTAAATTGCAGATTGATTTTATGTAGGAAGATGTTGCAAATATGTGAAATGAGGACACAGAGAGTCTCTCCGCTGCTTATACAAGACCCAGCAGAAAGCTACACATGAGCTTTAACCATGTAGGAAGCGTATCTGGGAGCATCTCATCCCCTGCAAGAGCAGTACTCAGCTAAAGTGAAGTTCACGACAAAGTGAATTTCAAGCAACATCTACTGCCTGAATGTCAGCACGCTGCACAGTGTATGTTTCTTGTCCAGATCAGCAGGAGAGCCTTCCTGCTTTATGGGTACTTCAGATTTAGGATGTCTCAGCCAAGGAATTCGGCAGCTCCAACTTCCTTCTGTCTTATATCACTCCTCCCAAAGGACGAGTCGTAAGTTCTTCTGAGCCATGTAGATGAAACAGGACAGCATATTTGTCTCAGCCTTTGAGAAATCCAGTAAAAGTTCACCATATCCTGAATCCTTCTGCTGCTGAATACATATGTATTTAATATGGAACCAATGTCTACATTGACTAATCTCTAATATTCAGTAATACTGAAGGAATTACAAAGCATCGCAGAATCTGGACTGAAAACATCGGGTTCCGTTCTTGCTCCATCTCTGACTTGTCAGGCAAACTTGGCCAAGTCATTATTCCTCTCAATGCTCTACAGTCTACTTCTACAAAGCAGAGATGCAAACAAGTGTACATACAAATACCACAGATTATTACTCCAGTGAGTGCACCTTCAAGATAGGATACTTTCTCCTTAATAGACAGTGTAAGATTTGACTAAGGATGAATGTTATCCTTTCCTCCAACATCCGGTATCTATAAAAGGGTTAATTCAAAAACACCCTCAGAAACCAGAGAACTACAGGTACTCTTGGTACCCTGAACATGTAATATTTATAACAGTCATACAACTTTAATTTTACTTCTTTGCCTTAGAAAAAAAAGAGTGCAATTTTTCTAAGCACAGCACTGCAGGAAAAAAAAAAATGAAGCGCTCGTTAGTTTGGAATTTTCCATTCCTTTTTGCTTCTGCCTGAAAGGCAGAGGACTGTGGGGGTTTCATAGCGGAAAGAATTTAGGCCTGTCTCCCTTTGACTTGCAAATTTTAGAAACAGTGCGCTATCCATCTAACCGGTTGGCAAGGATTTAAGGTCAATTTAATATCCCTTAAGCCAGTCATGAAGCATTGTACAGCCTTGTCTCCTCTTCCTCCTCCCTCACTCACCCTTCAACTTGTGTATAAAAGCTCAGTGCGTGTAGAATTTGCACCTGTAACAGTCGTGGTCACTAGTGTCACTATAAGATGTCACGGAAACAGCGGTGAGATGTCTGGCTGTGATACCACCATAAACTCTATTTCCTTGGGCAAAATGATGCTTCAACTATTAAAATTCATTTTGATCCAAAATATGGTGCCTATGCATCAAATACCACAATTAATTAATAATATTTCCACAATACAGACTGGAAAGTGCTAAGAATCTTTCCATCACATTTCCAGTGATGTACATGTCAGTATGTATTTATACATCCTCTTTCACATTCCAGTTTATTTTTTAAGATCTCTACAGTAGGGAGTAAAATGAGAGACCGAAAATACTAAGTTTAAATTAAGGGCAAAAATATATCATCGTTAAATTCACTTAAAAAGCTCTCCAGAAAAAAAATTTTCTAAAGCACTTCCATCTGTTGTCTTCAAATCATATAGGAGTTCTTCTACCGTGCTCATCACAGGGACTATATATATAAAGGCACTTGTCCAGTCTATGTTTGCGCATTTTTTTTCTTTTGACTGACTTGTGCTTTGAAAAGCTGAATTTCTGGAGGAAGGATCTAATTAAAGAGACAAGCATGTGTAAGTTGAAGCTGTATACAATTTTTTAAATTGCTTGAATAGTCATAGGAACAGGTAAGATTGAATAAAAACCTGTGCCTTTATTGTGTCACTACCCCCCTGTACTTTCAGGGGCAAAAGGTAATTTGCACCTAAAATCCCATTTGTACATGTTGCTCTCACAACTGGACATGACCTTTGAATGTAAAAAGGCAGGTTGGTGCAGGCATTATCTCCCATAGGGGGAAACAGTGGGCTAGTTATCACCCCATCAACCCCACAGCCTAAGTCACATGTGACATCAAACGAATGTCAGAGATGAATGACAGCCACCTATTAGATGGTACTCAGAATCAGATAAGTTAGAAAACTAATGTAGTAAGGAGGGGCCATCGAGGAAAATTTGGCACTCTGTCTCATGGCTACTGTGCTCACTTCAGTCCATGTAATACAAGGAAAATACTATCAATATCAGTACTGCAGAATTCACATATAATTTAATCAGAATCCATATAAAACCAGTGAGAAGTAGTTAAAGGCGTAGTCAGTAACGCAGCATTTCATTACCTCTGCTTACACACTGCTGGAGTGTTGCATGTACCTAACCGTTCCAAAATAAATCCAGATTTTTATCACTGTTCACAATTATAAAAAATAATCTAAAACGCACAGCGTGTTTTGTGTAAAAACACACCGTGTCTTCACATTAGGTGTTAGGAGTTCTCTTGTATAAATTTTCAGATATGCTGCTCTCAGTTTTTTGAGAGGATGAAATAAAAGTCCTACAGCAGCGTTACAGAGCTCTCAGTCCCATTTTGCAGTCATGTTAATGGACAAGGTATAGCAAATCAGCAACAAACAGATCAGCAGAACAACCTTATCAGTAAATCACTTGCTACACTCTTAACAGTTGGTTTTCAAATGTTGTCTGCAATACTTGAAGAGTTATACTGATTTTATATCTATCCCTGAACTTGTCTGTGTTTAAGTTTAAAGTCTGTGAATAACAGTTAGCTTTTAATAAAGTGCCATTTATACAATCATACTGCAAACAAGGCTGAATTTCACACATGCACGAGTGATAACCTGCTTTCTTCTCTTCCAAAGCAAGGAGAGGACTGACAGCCATGAAAGGAAACATCTTTTTATTATTATTATTATTATTATTTTGGAGGTATTGTCTGTGTTTTTATTACCTGCTATGGATCAAAGAAGGATCCCTAGTGGCTTTGCTGCTTCTCTCCTTGCTCTATTAGCAGAAAAGAGTAATCTTTGCATAAGCAATTATTTATTTACTGACATTTTCAAGCTCTGGGGCTAAAATTATTTGGGCCATTTAATTAGGCTTTCTTCCTTGCAGCACATTGCTGGAGATGCTTTACCTTTGGAATTTTTTCTAGTGTTTTTTGTTTGGGGATTTTTAAGCTTTCGGTGGCATTCTGTCCTTTTGTTAGAACTAGATTCAAGGCCCAGGATCCAGCGGTTGCAGCCTGCCATTTCAACCAGCACCATCCCATTACCATTTTGTGCCATGTGTCTTCTCTACAGTAGGCAGCTAGAAGAATGGTAAAACCATACAATTTAAGCATAAAAAAGTGAAGATATACCAAAATCACCTATGCTCAGTCCTCACTTCTCTATGGCTTCATTCCAGAGAACTCTGCATTTTCAAATCATATTAGCAACATTTTACGACATTCAACTGTACAACATCTTCCAATGTTTTACAATGAAAACATCCCACTGTCACAATCTGTGCATGTCCCTTGCCCAGCTCCATCCACTCTTGCCAACAAACATGTATTAAGCACTTTTTTCCATAAGGTCTGCCCTTGGTTAACCAATTAACAATATAATTAATTCAGCAGTGAATAAGTTGGCTTTGATATTGTGTCAGTCTGTACAGGGGAAGCCTGGCAGCTAGAGGCCCAAGGAAGAAAAGCATCCCTTCTCTGAAATCTCCATGGGGACGAAGTCCAGTGGGGTCAGGAGTATTACTGGCTCTGACGGAGCGGGACAGGCCAAAAGGCAGGCCTGAGCAAGCATGAATGATGTGTCTATTTGGCAGCTTTTCCGGAGAAAACAGCTTTTTAATAAAGTCAAGAGAAGTATGAAAATCATAATGATATCCTTCCACGATAGGTAGAGCTCTGATGGATCTAGGTAGATCTATGATGGACCGACTCCAGGTCTGGCACTGTGATCTCCACCTGCAGCTTTTGACAAGGAAGCTCTGGTGAAGGAAGGTCCTTCAGGGGGGTTTTGTTCACCTCACGGCGTGCAAGTGAGAAACTGCTTTGCCCCCTGAGCGTCAGCCTAATTTCAGCACCCATGTTTGCAGGCAAGGAGTCAAGCTGGGCTTGATAGAGGGGTGTTCTGGGGAGACTGGATCTGACCGCGTTGCAGGGAGGGCCTCAATGGGGTAGTGCTGTAGATAGTAAAATCGCACAGTGTGAAACTCGGGCCTGTCTCAGCTGGCCTTCTACGTCTATACTGGGTTCAACAATTTTGTCTGCTTCATGGGTGATGGAACTGAAGATCTACTCATGAAGTGACAGCTAGGAGACACAGCTGCATATGAAAGGAAGCTCAGGGCTCACTCAGCCAGAAAGGCAGGGAGGTGTGGGGGAGCTGGAGCTGGGGCAGGAGCTGCCGGAGCTCAGGAGAGCTGCTGTCTGCCCAGGCAGCAAAAAGCAGTTCTGGAAGGAATCCGCCACTGTCTGGTGCCATTGAGTCCAGAGGAACAGTTTAAGCTTTAGAGAAGATGAGGCTGTAGAGACCCTATGGGAAGTCTACACACACACAAAACCACCCAGGTTTTCCTAAAGAACATGGTGGCCTTGGAAAGATGCCTGGAAAAACGAATTTGAAGGAAACTGTAAATATACAATATACCTGAAGTCTGACTTGAAAAGATTTAAACGTGGGCTTGATAAGTATCTAGAAGTGAAGAAATTGAGGCAGCAGACAAGGCAAGCGATAGACTGGATAGAGACCCTGCTACCTGGATGATGGTTTACATAGCGTGATAGGCCTGCTGCAGTTTCCGCAGTGCAACCACAACATCATTTCAACTCCACAAGAGATTAAAAACCTTTCTACAAAGTCTTTTCCTTCCTTTGTTTCTCTGGGGCTGACTAAGTGTGTGTAGGAAAACACACTTGTTTGTGTT
The DNA here is from genome assembly GCF_000690775.1 of Eurypyga helias. NCBI lineage: Eukaryota > Metazoa > Chordata > Aves > Eurypygiformes > Eurypygidae > Eurypyga > Eurypyga helias. Next base: position 22,074 of record NW_010223592.1, on the reverse strand, counting down.
ATAAGCATCAGTTAGGAGACCTCTAGGAGCTTAGGAGAGGAGGAAGCCTTCGGCGGAGTCCCTAAAAATTGAAAGTTCTGTCTATGTGTCCCTCATACCTTTCAAAGTTCCAGCCTCAGGTGCCTCCACCCATTTTCAGAACAGTATTGCACTATACTCTGCACTTTCACTAAATTTACCATATGCACAGAGCCTTTCCTCTGCTGCACACCATGTAAGCTCAGAGAATAATTTTTTTTTCACTTGCTCAAAGCCTTAGAGCTCAGTCAAATCAAAAGCAATTTTCCCTAGAAAAAGCAACAGCACTTCTCCTTCATCAGAGCCATTTCCATGCCAAATTTCAAGTTTTTACCTACAGCCGAACGAGCTGTCGGAGTCCGCAAATATTCTCTGTAAAAGTGGAAACATATGTTTTATCTCAGTCCGTATTAGAAAATGGCTCAAACCTTGTTCAGACTGGCAAACGGGATTTCCAGGAAGGTGTGCAGCGGGAGCATTTTTAACCCCCAAGTCAACACTGGTAACTCCTAAGTGACTGAAACCAAGAAGTTCAAATGAAAACTGGCATGCAAGTTCAACACATAATGCAATCCATAAGACGTTGTAATTGCGCCTGAAAATTTGCTAGTGACCCTTGATTCAGATAATAACAGCAAACAAAAGGCATTTAAGAAAATGAGCTTTGTTTTCATGTTTCTTTTGCGTACGTGGCAGAAGTTGCACATCATCAGTTTTGCTCTTCCCTGTGCAGAGGCATCTACTTGCTCGGCTCCTGCCATTTGTTCAGACATTGCAGGCAGTAACCAGGAGGAGGGAACTGTTTTAAGGTCCAGGATAATATGATCTAAAGCCACAAACAGCAGCAGCAAAACAATTGAATGGATTCTAAAAATGCTGGGCACCCTGCAGCCCATGGGCCTTGGATTACCATTGCGTGCATCGCAATATTGAAAATCAGGCCACTTATGCCCTAAATAAAATTAAAATCTAAGGCACCTTTTTTTGAAAATCCTTGCCATCACCTTTAAGCCTGTGGTTCTTCTTGTTAAAAAGCAAATCAAAACAACAAAAACCCTAACCCCAACCTAGCAAACAGTAAAAACATCTCGCCTTTTTAGACTGCTTGCACTTAAATCCTGTCTGACATTTATCTTATGCAATGTGGTCTAAGGTGAAGAAGGGAACATTTATTTTTTTACAAACACACATACACACACAATTTAAATCTTTCACTTTGTGTGGAAAAAAGTTACAGCTAAAATTCTGTTTCCATTGAGTGCTATACAAATTTGTAAGTCAGAAATCAAAGGAGTTAATTTACATCTAAAAGCAAATCAGCATGCACAGGAACTAGAGCACGTGAGAAGCCCAGAGATAGTTGTTTGTTTATGATAACAATTTTATTTATTTTTGTGGGCTGTATGCTTGCTCTGGTAGCCAGAGCCAAGGCACATGCAATCCGATACAGTCCATCTACCTGTCTCTGATCATGCAGTAGTAAAGATATCTACAACCTTTTCTGCTTGGTCATTTTTATTAATTCTGATTCTACTGAAAGCCTAAACTATTATTAAATTCCTTATTATGTACTGTTATTTCTAAAATGGTATATTATATAATCTAAAAAAACCCACAATTAGAATTACAAGCCAAAAATAATAAACTGTACAAAATAACCTGCATTCAGTCCTGAATTAGGTTATATTTTCATCTTCTCAAATATTTTAACTTCTCATATCTAACAGGAATATACACATCCGTAAGAAAATAGATGTGTACATGTGTGTGTATATATAAATAAAAAAACAAAATCTACACACCCCTAAAAATAATAAATCCATCTTACTACTGACAGTTAACAGAATTTGCTGGACTCGTTCTTTTCAATAGCAAAGCTGAACCCACTTTCAGAGTGATAATTTCTAGGGTTAATTGTCATAGCTTCCTCGACGCAATCTTCCCCACCAGCTTTATTTTATCTGCCAGAGCACCAATATGCCATGATTAGCATAAATTAAACTAAATAAATTCGGTGGGTTACTATATTATTTTATGCTAATCCGTTTATTTATTTATTTTTAACATTTCAAGGTTAGGGATGGGTGAGCAGTGCGATGCCGAATTCCTAGCGGCAGCTTGTTCAAATTCAGCTCAGAAGTGCTTAAAGACTGTGATATTTTTCAGAAATGTTTAGGAGAAAAAAAAAATCCAGTGTGAAAAATGTCGTCAAGTACAAACTGCTATATCATTATATACTGACCTTTTACAGACGCACCCGTGGCACGCTACTGTGGGGCAAGGAACTCAATACGTGCAACTCAATAACACAGAGCAAGAGAACAAGAAGCACCAAGTAAATTTGCTGGCATGACTCAAATGAGAGGTTTTCCTGGGTTTAGAAAAGATACATCCCGACCTCTTACTGCTCCAAGTAATGTTTTTCCACCAACTTTAGAAAGGAGTTTGCTCATCTCGAACAACTGGTTCATGCCAGCTGCCCGTGCCGGTACCCACAAAGGCCTTCCTTGTGAATCCTCTGACTCCAAATGAGCCAGAGGCAGCTGGAGGATGGGCAGTGGTGCACCTGAGGAACATGCAGACAGGGTCATGCCAATGACCACCCACCCAAGTTGGTGCCTCTCTAGTACCATACTCCTCTGAATGGACATTTTCTCAAAAGAGATGTGAAGAACACGTCGTATGTTTATCATCGACCCAATCTCTCTCTCCAGGAGAAGATCTACCTCAAATCCACAGCCAACTAACGTTTGATAAGACTGTAATTGTTCAAGGTAGGTATACGTTCTCCATCCTGTCTGCGCAGCTTGTGCAAACACACTCTACCACATCATGTAGAAATGAAATGAGCATTCACAGAGATTCACAAAACACTTGAATTTGCTTCTTGCACGTGACAGCACAGTAAAGACCTGTGCTGTTCTGGTTTGTCAAGTGTGCAGCAACGTAAGAGGTGATGTGTACAAAAGCAGCCCTTAAAGAAAATGGAAAGCCAGGACGAGATTTTGGTCAGAGAGTTTTGATGGAGTAAGAGGGTGGGTAGAGAAACTCAAGTAGAGAAAAGACGGTGAAATTGTAATTGTTGCAACTGTGCTTGCACAAGAAATACAGCTTTTCATTTATTGATGATTTAAAATTCTCTTTGTTCTCTATTATCAGATATTAAAATATTTTCTTGTTTGGCCAGTTATATATAAGACAAATTGTGACTCTTAAGAAAGAGCATGACAGTACAGATACAGAAAAGAAGACACAGTCCTGATGTAGGCAGGGACAGAATTAAACACAAGGGTGCAACCAGTAGCAGAAAAACTAAAGGCCAGATCCGGAATGTATGGCTAAGACAAGAAAATGCAAATTTCACGTGCCTAGGCTTGAGAAGGGACAAATTGATCACTTAAAGCAGGCCTGTATAGTCTCTGCCAAATTAACTGATTGCCATATGCACCTTTTAAGGTCTCTGCTTAAATTAAGTGTCAGTGTGGCAGATGATCTGTGCATGTTCTGTACATTCCGTGGTAGCAGAAAACAGATGAAGAAAACACCCAACAGCAACATCCCACTAGTAACTTACAAATTCTTACTAACCATTCAAAAACCAAGGTTGCCACCTGACTAGCCCTGCCGGTGGACTGGCTGGTCTTGCCATACATTTTCCTTCTGTACGCCACAGGAGTAAACATTTATGTGACAGAAGACATACATGACAGCACCTTCTGCCATCCGGAAGCATATGCCAGGAAGAATTTGAACTGAAGGCCTCTGGTTTGGAAGTCCGAACAGACAACAAGGAAGGATTAGAGCCTCTAGTCAAATCTTCGTTTTCAGGGCTCATCCACTGTTGATGCCAAGTCTCGGACAGGTCTCTTATTTTGCTAACCAGCAGGCTGCTCCTTCCCCAAATCCAGCAGCCGAGTGTGAGCCCTTCTGCTTGCACTGCACTGAGTCAGGAGGGAACAGAGGTGTGTGCTCAAGTTAAGCTGAGCTAACCCTTGTGAGATGAGCACCAAAGCAGTCAGCACCTTGCAGGACTGAGGCCTTGAATTATATGAAAACTGTTGTCAGTAGTAACTGTTGATGATGGAAACCAGTTCAAAAATACGTATGAGTTTAAAGCACTTGAAAAAGGGCAGTTAAAAAAATATGCACGAGAGCAGATACCAGATGCATTGTATCACACACATTATAGTAGCTTTCCTTCACAATGATTTTCAAGATGATATCTTAAAGGATCAAAACCTAGAAGCATTAAGAAGGGTGTTAGGCGCTGAAAGCCATCAGAATCCCTTGTTCTATCACTCTGAATACATTATTGCATCTTCCTTTCTAATGCTGAAAATGGATAGATTTTCAGATAAAAATTAGGAGAGCTTGAATTGCACTCCCTCCCCGCATTCTTGTAATGTATGCATTTTCATAATGTTTTGTCTAAAGCATTCAGGGAAAAAATCACATACATTTATGGTCAAATTACTGGCAGCTTAGCTTCACAAATGCTGTAATTTAACTGTTTAACAGTAAATTAAATTTACAGTTTGTAATGTAAATAGATTGTAAATAGTAAATAATATGCATATAATAGAAGTTCTGTTTAACAATGACACTCTTTTCACAACAAATAAAATGTACTTGTTTCAGCTTGTATTTATTGCTAAACAATCTCACAATAACAGAGATTGTTTCCAACTATAAATGTGTGTTAAAACATTTAACTTTAATAGCAGAATCTTGTCAAATTGATATACAGTAATAGAACGTCATAAAATCTTATTTCAAATTGTAAACTGAAGCATTAAAAATTAACTTTACAGACCAAGAAAGACAGGCTGAAATTACTCCTGTATGGTCAGAAAGTTAATTTAAAGCACAGGTTAAAAATTTGATTCTGCTTAATACATTTAAAACAGAAAAAAGCCTAAAATTTTTTGTCATTTCTAAAAGAATCAGAAAGGATTTAGGCTTTGGTTCTGCCAGATTCAGGATGATCTCTGCTAACAAATGCTGCTACCCTATCAAGCTGCTCTGACTTTAGTCCTCTAGGGTGTGCAGAGGCAGGCGAGTTTGCAAGATAAGGGCCCTCATGTTAAAAATTCATGGGAAAGGTCATGTTTCTACCATTTCTGAAGTGCTGAGCGGATCAATGGAACGCACGAAACAAGACAGTAAGACACAGAAATGATTTCCTGCCGACTGGCACGCTGGGAAGAAGCACATGGGAAATGCAAAGGATTCGGGATTGCCACCGCTACCCAACTCCAGGGCATTCTCTGCTCCTGGCCTGCGACCAAGCGAGGGCTGGAGATGCGGAGTGCCTATCCGCCGGCAGGAGCAAGTACGCAGGTACCTTCAGAGGTCCTGATGAAGTCAACATGCTGAGCTAAGCTGAGATAACCCACTTCTTAAAAAAAGGGAGAGAGTTACATGGGAACCTTCTGACTAGCAGCAAGCCTAAATCGTTGGTAATTAATTCCGCATGGTGCTGACCTAAAGACTTTGTGTCATGGGGAGGATGTCCTTGCCTGCAGCAGGGGGTTCCTCACCCTGCATGGTGGGGGCAGTTTAAAAGCCCACACTGGCCAATGCTCATCCCAAACGGGAAAGGAAACACCGCAGCACACCTCTGCTTCACGTCCTATGGTATGAATGCAGCCATACCAACCCTGTCTAGCCTGGGGTTGCAGCCTGTCCTGATGGAGCCAGTCCCACTGGAAGCTTTTCCCTTTGGATCAAGTCCTCAAAATATGCCTTTATGTATCCAACAAACCTGACCCTGAATTTCAATGGCCAGATGTATGAAAGTCAGAGCGACACAGGGCTTGTCTCACACAATCACAATTATCCTTTTGATATTAATTCTTTCATTTATATCAAACTCTTAACTTGCTTTCTATTCTATCTGCTTCCCAGAGACCAAATTTACCTCCCTTAGCAATGTTTTGCCCCACAACTGAACATTTCATGAGAGATGCACTACTATACCTTAAACACGACATTTCCTGTAGAGCAAAAAAGGCTCTTAAAGGGACTTTGTGACTTTACCCTCCAGAAGCTGAAGAACGGCAGATATAATTGAGGATGGCAGTTGGCTGGCAGTCCCTCAACAGCAGCCCCACTACTTCAGTCCTTTTAAAATCAGCAAAATAAAAAGCAGGTCATTCAGAACTGTGTTTTGCGGCCAGACACCTGCAAGAGAACTGAACTATCTAAACTCACAGCCTACTGCCATTCAAAAGCAAACCACAAAACACCACATGCTTATTGATGATTTGGAAGTGGAGATCTTAACAGGTTTTTTTCTGAAAGCTTTGAATATTATTTTCTGGGATTTTCCTCTCCATGTATAGCCAATGGTTTTATAAACGGCATTGGTTTTTTAACCATAACTAATTTATACTGATGTGTATTCTTTTGAGGATTACGTCAGCTACCTTAACTCACATTTAATAATATTGCATTCAACAGACACACTCCCTGAAGCTGATACAGGATTAGGCACTAGCTAATATGAGGTCTAGCATCAGAGTCTCACCCTCAGTACCGGAAAACTCAGACAGCATCTTAACCTCACTAAGAACCCGAAGTCCTTTACAGATTGAATATACAGTAATTGATCACTCAGACTGAGCTATTCTCAGAAATCTCTCATCAGGGTGTCAGTTGTACATGAGATATGATAAGACTACAGCAAAGATGGCAAATTTGCAAACATAAGCTGAAATATCTTGCAGTCTTCTAAAACGAGGGACGGTCTAGCTATTAAGAGCAAAACCAGCTTCCACCCCTTCGAAGTCACTGACAGCTGGTTCAATCTTCCTACATGTAGCTCTAGTTTATTTAAGAATGCTCCGGTTTGCCTGTACCTCCTCTTTCAATTTGCTATTCCTGCTTAAAAGGGGGGGGGGGAGGGGAGAAAAGGGTGGATCATTGAAAACTTAAAGTACATAAATCATTTATCACAAAAATTAAAACACATGAGTCAAATGCAGTGCTTTACTTGTTTTACAACTTAAAAGAGTTGAGACCCATGTCTCCTCATGCTCTCCCCAGAGCTGGGCCAGACCTTTGCCGACTATATCACACTGCCTGCAAGAACACTGCTGAGTTACTCCTTGCAGCTTTCTCCGCAATGGAAATATTCCCTGCAGATTCAGCTTTGTTTAGTCAATTTTTAGTCAACCGAATTTCCAGGTGGTCATGTACCTGGTGCATGAAATACTAGTTGCTTTCCAAGTGCTGCAGGGAAACATGATTTTGTTCCTATACTTGTTTCCTTTGGAATTTAAAAATAAATGTGGCCAACATCTCTATCTCAGGCTTTGAAAGAAGCTAAATTCTAACCCAAACTGAAAATGAATTTTAAAAACATCCATTTCTTCCAACAGTGGACAAAGAGACTTCATCGGAAGAAGAAAACGAGCAGTACTGCTAAAACGATGTGTTGTCCTGCCGCTCCGCCTTGCACTTGCCCAACTTTCTGTTACCCATTTAAAAATAACGCATGTACTTTCACACAGAGCATACTTGAGAGGCTCTTTATCTATCTGCTCTTTGCACTTCCAGCTAATGTCCAATGCAGGAGGTCCCAGCCCTGTTGTGAAGGCATCTTGTTCAGCTCTGCACGACATCCAGCTGCGAACTGCAGAGCCTGGGCAGGAGCCACATGCTGGACTTTAAGAGCAATTCTCACGTAGCTCTCAGCATCCAGAAGCCACTTGGCATTCCAGCAATCCTAACTTAAGCATGAAGTATACAATGCTCACAAGAAATTCAATGAAAAAATGGAAAATGCTACTTCTGCCTGCACTGAGAAATCTGGTGACAGGGTTGTGCGTTCCACTCCTGTACAGGCATCAGGGCCATTCAGCTTTCATCAAACTTCCTAACTGTGTCACAGAAAAACTGGAGCCACACCACCGACTTACATTCACCCTCTACTGAAGACAGCAGCTTGCTCCACCTCGTTTGACTTCAAGGATTTTAACCAGAAAAGTCACATTTTAGCAGTGAGAGCTGTTACTGCTAATATCATGGTGGTCTAAGTTCAAACCCTGTTCATCACCAACGCAACAGTGCCTAAGCATGCCACACTGATGAACACAAAGCATCAGCCACGGTCAAGGAGCAGCATTTGGTGAAATTCTGCCACAAATTCTGTTTGAAAATGCCCTGTTCTCATGGGGAGTGGACACATGAACACCAGGCTGCATGGGAGGAAAAAATTAACAAATCTTTGAAAAAAAACCCCAAAGCTGCATAATCTGCTGTATTTCAGTTGGTCTTTATCCGCAAAATCCCAGATCTTTGTTTAAGCTACAAACAGACTATAAAAATCAGCTCACTGGCCTCTCTCCTTATTATCCACATCCCTGCACAAATCAAATGAAGCTTTTGCTGAAAAGCTGATAAAAAACACCACACACATGAGCAAGCTGATGTATTTAAAAAGTGGTTATCATTTCTAATCCTTTCCTCTCTCTCCAGGGAATATCATCTTTCCAAGGAACACACAAAACTCCACCACTGAGCACACATCAGCACTTATACTTGTTTTGATTAGGGATTTTCTAAAATAACAATGAACGAAGTAGTCTGGCATTATCATTGATTTTTAGCACCTAGGGAAGCAGTACAACAGTCATCCAATTGTTTAAAATCAGTGAATAGCCAAGACCAGTTCTGACAAATATTTGCACTCACATAATCTATTTCAGAGACCTCGCAAAATGAACTACAATGCCTGGCTTGATAGCATGTGGGTGCTTTTGCCATTTCTTTGTAGATAACCCAGAACCCCATGTGTAATCCAGAACAAGAGAAGTGGTCACAGTTGCTAAACATATCTGAGCTCTCCTAGCAGGCACCGGGATTTGTCTAGGATTTGGGATATCAACTAAGGTGCTCTCCGGTTCCAGATCTTTGCCAATCATGCCAGGAAAACAAAGCAGTTTTTATTAAGTGATTTAGACATATATCCAAATGATATGTCTAGATCCATTCTCAACAACCAAGCTTAGAATCAGGCATGAAAGGAGTAACACTCATTTCACACGGGTGTAAATCTAGTCTTGCAACCTGGCCCAAGCCAATGAGTAACAGCACTGGGAAACCAATGTGGTATCAGACTCAGGTCCCACCTCCAAGAATTAACTCTTTTAAATGGGAGCATTTCCCCATAGGATGAAATTCCTCTCAAAAGATTAAATTATCAGCCATTGCATTCCCTGATTTCAACCTGATTTGTTATGGACTTGAGCCAGACTAGAAAGTTTGGTTTACAAGGTAAGCAATGCTGAGAGGTTTAAATGTCCCTCTTCATACCGTGCACATTAATGCTTTGTCCATTCAAAGACTTTGCTATATAAATAAAACTGCAGATACGAGTTACCATTTTACACTCTTGAAAATACACACCCACATGCAAAGAATAAGGAACAGAAATACAGCACTTAATTAAATAGACAGATTTCTGACTGCTGCAGAATGGAAAAAGGTGCTTCTTCAATGTGGGCTTCAGCAGAGTGAGCCTTCCGTTGACAGATGTGGTTCTCGTGTCAAACAACATGTGCATTTCATGTCGTGTGTGATTTTTAACTTGTGTAACACGCCACACGCACTGTGCTACTTAGCTTCTATCAATTTAACCATGTGTTAGGAACGCACCTTATACATGCAGGCAGCAGGCAGTTTACATAGCAGGGAGGAGAGTGAGAACAGCACGCTCCTTGCCAGGCAGTGGCTGATCTTGAAAACAGGAAAGGACAAAGAAAAGGAGATGAATCTGCTAATGCAAGAAGTCTTTGCTTTTTGTAAGTTTTAAAGTGCTGGTAAACAGGAGGAACAGCACTTCAGAAGTAGCCACAGAAGTTTGGGAATCATGGAATATCAAAATAAAACCTATTCAATTGATTGAAGCCATTTACATCTACAGAGCTTTCTCCTGTAAATAAGGTCCTTCTGTTTCAATTTTCTCTGATCCTTTCTGTCTTTTGTTTTGGACATCAGAATACATAAAGTGAAGACTCAAGCCTGACTTGCTTCAGAAGCAGCACAGACAACTGGCTGTTTGAAAAAACTAAACTTAATTGAACATGGATATGTATTTTAAAGGAATGAAAACAAAACTGACGTTAGGGAAGGAGTAAATACTGCATTCCAGCAAATTCTCCTCTCTTTAGCTAAAAGAAGTTGTCAGGTTTTTTTATTTGGCAATTTGTGTTAAATGAATAATCAGATAAACCAAATAAAACCAGAAGTAACACCTGCTTAGTCTGACATGAGCACAGAGGTGAATCGGATTCAGCCTTTAACAGCTGCCCTCGGGTGCCTGAGGAATCACAGCAAGGTAATTCACACACCGTTAGGCCAATTTTCAATGGACTTGTGTCAGTTGAACAGTTGATAAAAGCCGTCTGGACGATCAAACACTGCGTAGCGCAAGGTACAGAAAGTGGTGAATGTATGTAAGCCCAATCAGTCTGAATGACAGATCTGTCTCCTCACTGCCTAGTTTTTTGTTACTGTTTTTGACAGCTATATATATTCCATTTTCAACAGAGTTCAGAAGTCCAGGCCCTATCTATATGGCATTTTTAATTCACATCTACACAAATGTCATGGTATTTCTCTAGGAGAAAGAAGTGTAGAAGTTGATTTTTGTGTAAACTAATAAAATTATTGTATAATTCATTCAATTATATTTCCTTAGCCATGTATTTATATAGGTATCTAACAGTTACAAGACAAATGATAGGCACAGACAAGATGATGCAGTCTACACAGACTGTCACTACGATCCAGAAAGATATGAATGAAGAAGTGGTATGGAAGAGGCTCGGTCTTGCACGAGGACCTAACAGGTTACCTCTCCCATCCAAAATGAGACAGCTATGAATCACTAACAGTTTAGCCTCACAAATCCAACGCACAACTGCCATGTAATTGAACAAGCATTGTCCTTTTCTATCAGACATTTGATAATGGAGAGAGACACTGGCATTTATCTTCTGCCTCTAAGAGGCTTTCTCACCTATAAGAAACTTTGAAATGAGAGACCAAAGGTATCCTGGATGCTAAAAACTTAATGGGTGAAAATGCTGGCTACTTGCCTGACAAGCTTTTTCCGTGGCACACATTTGCTCTTAAAATGTGCCTTGATATTCAGGTCTGCCTTTTCAACTGCACTAGGGGTATCAGCCACCTAACCTCACACTGGCTTGTCAACAGGGAAGTGGCATTTATCTCCTCTGTGTGCCTTTGGCAATCCTCCCCTCAACCATGCAAGTAACTTTCACTGACTTCATGGAAAATTAGGTATTTTGGAATTTTGAAAATGAGGGCAATTATTTAAGGCCTTAAATACATGTTCCAGAACGTATTCTAGGACCCTGTTGTTGAAACCTGTTGTCCATGTTCATCATCCTCACGGTCTAACACTAAAGCACTGCCTCGATAATACGGAATGCAGATGCAACAAACAGAACAAATCTAAGTAGGACTGGTGCTGCAAGTAAAGCCCAGCGCTCCACTGCAGACAGGATGACCAGAATTCAGACCATCTAATTCCATCTAAGATGTGGGTGAACTTCCATTTCCAAGAGGCTCAACTAGAAAGCCTTTACAGTAGATTTGTGCAGAAGAGAACTCTCTGATGAGCCTGGAAGCTCTCAGTACCTCTGCATGTGGAAAGGCAGTTTGAGCAGCAGGATACCCATCCCCCATGTGTGGCAGTGTTTAGGACAGGCAACCCAAGAAGGCATCTGAACTTGTCCAACAGAACAAATCTTACCTAACTGCCACAGTCTGAGTAGACAAGATTTTGATCCTTTGCTAGCTGCACCCCTGAGACCACCTCCACTTGCTGAGGTGTAACTTCAGTCACAAATCGTAGCAGAAGGCAGCAGCTTTATTTAGCACATACAACACATCATTTGTACAATATTACCTACAGTCGCCTTTGGTTATGAACTAAAAAAGAAAAATCTCACTAAAAAAGTATGCAAAAGCACAAATTCTCAGAACAGCTACTGGACAAGAATCACGGAGTACAGAATTTTTCACCTCCAGGACGATAAAAGTAGCAGAGACAAAATAAATGAGAGCATGGTTATTTTCCTCATAAAAACAAGAGGTTATATGATAAAAAGCTGAAAAAGACTGTGTGCTGAAATGGAAACTGTCTCTTCTCCACTGATAATGTGATGCAGTCAGGCACACCATAGAAGATTAGAAGTAACCTGCAAGGTTTTATTACCTTTGATTTTTAGCTCTGCGCTACATAAAATTAATTTGTATTTTGCTGTAGAAAATTCAGGATTAACGATGCCAGTGTAGAAGAGAGCTTCTTTCCTGTTCAAGTTTCATGTATTCTTCTCAGACTTCAAGCAACGTTTACAGCAACGGAAAAATACCTGCTTTGCATATTACGGTGATATACAACTCACAAGAGGTGCAGTTCAGATCATACAGGCTTTCAAACTTTTGGTTACAGAGCCAGACCTCATTGACTCTGATCTTAAAATCAGACTGGATCTCTCAGAATGGTACTTTGCATGGCATTTGGCAATATCATGGATATCCGGATCCTGAGAAAACAGCAGTTCCCATGCTATTCCAGTGCCTCTTCTCCAAAATGAGGCAAAATGTAGCAAAGGTGGCAACAACAGAAAAAGAAGTGAAATTGATCTTAGTAATAGCAAAGGTTAAGTACAGAAATATTTTTTTAACTAGGCAGCACTTGTCCAAAGCTTTAGAAAGAGAGGTCTAAAGGAAAAAAATGTAATTTTATAGTGAAAGTTTAGGAATTATTGCTCAGGCAATTTGTGTTTTCTTCCTAGCATCTACATGTAGCTAGAGCCCTGCAGTTCATCTCGAACCCATTATTTGCAGAATTTTACGCATAGTACTTATCCAGCTCACTGTGTTGCATTTCACAAGAGAGAAGACCTCAGAACACTCAAAACTTATGTTAAGAAAAAAAACCCATCTTGATCATCTTGATGTTTACTTTAAAAAAAAAAACACACACACAACAGTCTGGGGAGGATCACTGTTTTCCAGGTGCTTAGCACCTGGAAACTTAGTTTCCCTGCACATCTGCTGTAAGCCAAATACAGCATTAGAAATTAACACACAAAAATAAGTATTTGGGATCTGTTCTCCTACCTCCTTCTCCAGTGACTACCCCAGTGGCAGACATTGCCAACTCATGCAATCCTTCATTCTCCCCTCTACCAAGTGTCCCTCGGGGTCTCAGGTCCCATTTCCCTGGCCAGCCCCAGCAGTGACCACCTGTCTCCAGTCAGAAGAACTGCTCCTGAGCTGGATCCCCACTAACTCTTTCCATGCACTGGAGAGGAGGGGACAAAAGGGCAGAATACAGGGAGCTTGGAGGAGTGCAGATGTCCAAATACTCCAGAAACGAGAATAGAAAAACTGTTCCCAACCGAGTTTTGTGTCAGTTTTGTGACAGTTGGTGAGGTTCAGATGTGTGGCACACCTCAAATCCCCAAAGACACTTTTCTGCCTACAGAGACAAAGCACTCATGAACGCCTGTGTCCCGCTACACTTCAGAGAAATAGCACAGTCTGACCAAACTTCAAACGAAAGGCAGGGGGTCTTCAGAAAAATTCTGCAGAGCAATGCATTGTGATTTGAACAGGGAAGGAAGATCCAGACCAAATCTTGCAGGAGATTTCTTACTTTGACCAAAATTGGAAAAAACTATCCCAAAATGCAAAACCAGACAAATCCAGATACCTTCTAACAAATGGCTCAGCTGGGTAGGATGAATCAGCCAATGGTATTTCCAAAGCATTTCAGGGATCCTTGGAACTATAAGTGTGTGTAGTGAGGGCAAGGCAGTCTCAACACATGGCTGTGAATGCTCCTGAACAGAAAAGCGGCTGGTTCTTCCCACCAAGAGGCAGGGAGCAGCTGCTAGAGCCCGTTCGGCTTCTACCCACACGGGTATTACGGTCATCCCAGGGTCTGCAGGGAGGCACTTCTGGATGTCACCTAGGACGGCACTATGCACTGACAGCTTAGGAGCTGGTGGGGGACAATGAGTGCTTCACAGGGGTATCCAACAGGCCAGGTCCCTTCCTGCCCTCTCCCACCTTGATGTCCTCCAATTATGCACAAGGTCAGGGTGTGAAAGTGTAGGAGGGATCTGGGCATTCAAATGCCATACAATGTCAAAAAGGAATGCACTACTTAGGATGTCACATTCAGTAAAAGCAAGGGAGGACTTTGAAACAACGCCACCCAACGCCCTATGCCTTTTTTTTTTTTCCTTTAAGTAGAAAATTGGACTTTTGCTACTCTCCAGCATGTCTAGAGCACTGGGTGGAGGACTCTGATGAAATATACCTTTAGCAAAGCATCTTATGACCTTTCAGCCGTCCTGAACTAATTTTCATTGCACTTTTGGCAATGGATAAAATTGGGTTGATTTCAAATAAAAGGATGCTCTCATGTGGTCCATGGGAAAACAAATAAGCGCTTGAGTCACTCCTGACATGTCTTGAGGAATTCAAGGCATCAGATTTAATAGTCTATATTAAATATATTATCTCTGAAATAACTTCTGGCAGTTTTGAAGCACCAGAGAAAATACTGTGGATTGGAAACTTGAGGAAGATCATCTGTAGTGCCACTGCAATTGTAAATAGTAATGATGGCAGACAGATGAAAGCTTCTCTGCTGTTTTGAAAGAGAAATACATTACAGAAATCATAAAAGCATCTTCAGTGACAGCAAAGGAATCTATAAAAAAGCTCTGTAAGAATAAACAGGATATTAGCTGAGATTCATTACTGCTCTCTTTCTTGATATCTATATTTAAGCTAGTTCAGCAACAGGATAAACCTGATTGTTGCTATTCTCAGCGAGCACGCATCTAAGATGTGAAACAGGAAGTTACATTTCTTCTGGAGGAAGAAAAAGAAAATGTAACTTTTAAGAAAGATTTCCACTGATCTAAGTCTGTCAACAGCTCTCAGCAATCCCACCAAACAAGTCTGAGCTACATTTGAAATACCAAAGAAAGGAAGAAACTTCCCTTTGTAGGATCTGTAGCCCTTCTCACATCATCCAAGGAAAATTTTACGTGTTTTGTTAAAGGATTCTTGTGTTATCTGCTATCCCAGCAACATAAACCATGTCTCCTCCAGTCTAAAAATATGTGAGGAGTTAAATAGGTGGTGTATATACTGTTCTTTTTTTAATTTTAACAAACACAGTTAGAGGGGAAATGGACAGGCAAAATAAAAAAAACCAAACCATCACCAAATCACATACTCTTTGGTTTGTACTGAAGCAGGGAGTTCTTGATATTTAGGTAGCGTGGGGCAGAACTCATCCAAACACAGGCAACTAAGTATGGCATAATATGAAGTATAATAGTTGAGATAATAAATGGAAGGGGAGAGTGACAAATGATCCAGAGGGAATATGAGAAGAAGCTTCTTACTTCTGTCCAGAGAATCTAAAACTCGGTTAAATTTCCAGACCAATATTTTGATGAAGCGTGCTGGAGTTCTGCCATGAATTAATGAGCAGATTATTTTTCTTTAAAAGACAGAGCGCTAGCTGGACACTTGCTTAACAAGGTAATTATCAAATGAAAGAGAATCACTGTACTGCTGTGAACCTGCATAAAGACTCTTATAATTACTGATGTTTTGGCCTATCTTTGTTTTAGAAGAACCGTGCATTTTAATATTTTTGCATAAAATACATTCAGCCACATTGTCTGAAATAGTAGGTTTACTCCTATGTAATCAATCAAATATTATCTTTCCTAGACTCCTTTTCAAATAGGAAAGCTATATATGCATGACATTTTACCAAATTGGTTGTGCCAGAACGCTGGGAACAATAATAATTAGTTTATGAAAAAGCAAAAGATTAAGTTTCATGAATAAGTTTCATAAATGATGGTGAGACTCTAAATACATAGCATGATGTTTTTAATAGTGCTTTTTCTTCAAATGGCTGTATGTAATGGCAGTTAGATATATTAATGAGAAATTTACATGAACACGTGTAAAAATACTAGTGTATTTTTACACTGTAAGTATTCTCTGCATCTGAAAATTTTGGTCTTTGCGCCTTTGCCTCATCACTGGCATACGAGTATAAACCAAAAGCACTGTTTTCCCTAAGCACTGTTGATTTGAACATAATGAGTATATTAGGATGTTATTTGCTCATTGCTTCCTGCCTTTGTAACTAAAGTAGCTAGAGATGTCAAATAGCATCTTTCACAAAGTAAAACAGTGACAAAAATCAGAGTATAGCTATGATTGTGTAAAGAAGGAAAAAAGAAAGACATAAGCGATTGAAAAGCTCACAAAAAACCCCCACCTCTGTAGTGAACTTCAGTGGGAATGAAAATTGGACAGTAATGTGTGCGTGAAACCCTGTGCATGCTATGGGAACATGGCTGTCTGATCCAGGCTCCCAGCTCTTCTTCTCTAATATTAGAACTGTTTCAAAATTTCATGGTCAAGGACTCATGCTTGTCCCTTTCAATCCTGCTGACTTCTCCTTGCGAATTCAAAGCACACAGCAGAAGTATAGTTTAGATCCTATCAACAGGTCTACAGAAATGTGTCACGGTCTGGTGAGTAGATGTATCAGTTTCATTAGGACAAATTATAAATGCTGTGCAATTGCAATAACCCTTACGTTAAAAAAGGAGTGACAGAAGTGGAATACTCAATTAGAAAGATGTGCAAGCCAGAAAATTCTCACGTGCCAATATTATCACATTAAATCTTTGCTTAAAAATGGCTTTAACATGCTCTCTGTAAATAATATTTTTTATTTATCGTCTCTGCATATTAACTAGCACTTTCAGTAGATACTAAAACGTCTTTAAACAATCATTCAACTTAAGCAGAACTGAATGACTACCTCACGAAACGTTGTACAAACAACCAACAATCAAATACTGACATTCCTCTCCTTTCTAGGAGGTCTAAATGCTGGGTCTGTTCTTTCTTTCCAGAAGTGGCAGTTCTGTAATGATGAAGGCCAGGAAAGGGCTGCTCCTTGCTAACGAGGCACATTTTTTTCTTGCAGCAAGACTCGCGAGTGGTGGACATGCCCAAAGATGCTCTGCTCTATGTACTCGTGTCACCACTCTCACTGACTGCTTCTGCAGAGAAGCCACACTGACATTTTCTGTATGAGCTAACGTTCCCCACAGACATTACTTCGCTTCCTAATACTTTTTTGTGTGCTGCGGGTGACCACTGCACCGCCCAGAATGACCAGGCCCACATGCCTGGGTTTAGGATAGCGGTGACTTGCCAAGACTAGCAGGCATTGATCCTAATTCTAGCAGCTGCAGCAAAAGCTTCACCAAAAGCTAATGTTGCATTGCAGTGTGCGCAGATGCCAGGGGATGTTCAAATTGAAGCTGACAGCACAGTCTTAATCCTGCTGCCTTCTGCATCTGTATTGCAATAATGCAGGCTGTAATTACATGGTGACATATATTTGCACAAATGACTTTGATAGTACACAAATGTATTGCAATCTAAATATATGTGTGCACCTTTCTACAATCAAGAGACATTATCAAGGTGTATTAATACTAATTTGAAGTCATGGCAGACCACAATATTTCTACTGACATACTGGTTACATTCTTTTGAAAAAGTTTTTGCTAGGAGCAACTAAAGTAATTTTTATTATAACTGACCTCTATGCTGTAGAATCACACCAGGTTCTAAATAGGCCTTTTACCTTTGTTATTGTTAAACAGAATTGATGGGGGAAAGGAAGCTTCAGGAGAAGGCATTTTAGGATGTAAGACTGTCTTTCAAAGTATGCCAAGAGCCCGCATGACCCCATTCCCTAGGCAATGGGGTTTCCATACAGCACTCTAGGACTGCCAGCTGGGGCTAAGTGCTTGAGGGTCCTGACCAGAAAAACCCAGCTACTGCCAAGCCTGGCTACCGGCTTACCCCAAGGGAGGTCTGCGGCACCGGAGGGGCAGAGATCCAACTGAAGAACAAGGCTGCACACCTCACAAAGACTGAAACGAATGAAAAGGGTGGGAGACGGCATGCTGAATAGCCTACCTTCTCCATATCTTTAGAAGACAAAAAATCAAGCAGGTGTTTGGGGAAGAGGATTTGCCATCAGGCCAGAGATCATTATCATAGGAACATGGTCAGTGCTGTAGATGTAGAATAGACTCCTCTAGGACTAACCTGCTTTTCTTGGCAGCAAGGGAGAAGAGCAGCGGGTTATTCCCTTTATGCTAAATATGATATCAAAACTAAAATTAAACCAACATTTTTACCCAGGTTGATAAAATTTACCTGGCACCTGGCAAGATGTCTAATGAAGGCATTATCACAAAGGGATTCCTTCTCCAGATCTAAATTTACACTCACTTTTTAGCTCAGTTAAGGACCACTTTTCTGAAGTCAGTGGTCAAATCACCCTGCTCCGGTCTGCGCTGTGGAGAGGTCTCCAAACTCTCACAAACTGGATTCCCTTCACAAGAGAGGAATCAGATGGACTCCAAGGATGCATTTAAAGCACATCAGCCATTAACAGGCATTGAGTTCACGAGACTGGACTGGACCTAGTGAAAAATAACCCTCTGCTAAACATGTCTGGTGTGGACATCATGTCCTTAACACTATCTGGTTTGCTCTTCAGATCCCCTCCCGCTGCACTGCACTGCTTACTCATGTCAATGTAGCCTCCAGCTACTAGCACAGCAGACTACAACCTTAAATCAGCAAGCTGGCCCTGAGAGTGCTCACAGTACAAACTACCTTTCTGGAGGTGGTGGGAGATGCTGGGTCACCAAGTTGGAATGTACTGTCCAGAGTTTTGCTTTATATTTACTCGAGCACCTTCTCCCTGCCATAATACAGTTCTCAAGTTATACGCAAATTCACATTACAGGTAGTGCACGTTTAATGAAGCTCAGTGAAACCCTTCTCTCAGTAGAAGATATCCTCTATTTCATTTTCATTCCAAAACTACTAGCCAGTTCAAGCAATTTAGATGTGCATTCGTGATGAAGAAAAGTAGAATACTAAACAGAAACAGTCTGGAAAGGGCAGACACTCCTTTGTTTTCCAACCTGATAAACATTTTTGTGATGAAAGGCCACGTTCTAGTTCAACATCTCTTTCCCAGGACTTTTTTCTTTTCTTTTTTTTGTGGTTGGTTGTTGGGGTTTTTTTTTTGGTTTTGTTTTGTTTTTTTTTTAATCACCATGACCTGAAGCATCCCTTTGGATTACAGAATTTGATGCATAGCCAGCCATGCATGTGCAACTGTCCCTATGAGCCAAGCCTCAGCAGAAAAGCTGGTGTGGATACAATCTTGAAACAAAAATAGCTGTCAAATCAAAGCTAATTTGCCACAAAAGAAAACACTGATCCTCAGTTAGGAAATACCAAGCTAGTTTGAGTTCAGGATTGCTTAAAAAAAAAATCATAGGAACTTGATTTTATTGCAGAAAAGTGTGGGTTTAATCTCTCTAATCTCATTTAATAATGGATGAACTGATTTTCCTTAAGGCGGGGGGGTTGGGGGGGGCGTGAGGGTGCGGGGGGACAAATACAGATAATATTGGTTCTTAAGAGTGAAAAAACTTTTAAAGTCTCTGAGCAATAAAAGATGGGAGGGAAACACAACAGTTATACAGCAGGCTGCTGCTATCACTTATGCCACCAAAAATATGTTAGTTTAATGCTCCCTGGACCAGGGTTTCATTTTACCTCATTTTAGTGAATTAAATCATGTACTACAAAGGAATTTGGATCTGAATGAAAGGAACAAGACTGATATCAGGATGAAAAGTAATGCCCTATTAATTCAGGTCCAGACATTAAAGACAAAAATAAAATCGAATTACACAGTATTCTAATATTTCTGGACTAGATAAAATTGTATATAAAAGCTTTTTTCATAGCCAAATGGAGATGGAAGCAGTAATGGATTTTTAAAAGATACAACAAAATGGTCAACATCTACTTTCGGGCACAGAGGATGTTGACTCAAAAGCTGCTGCTGAACAGAGAGCTGTCCACTGGTGTTTCTCAGCACACATTCCCCTGCTGTAGCCAAAATGGTAACACACTAAGATTGCCCGTGTCACAGATGAAAAAGCAGCTGTTTCAAGCTGAATGGTATGAAAAAGACAACTCTGGTAATGAAGGAATAGCATTTTCAAGACGCTGTACTCAAGGTGGAAGCCCCTTTGGCTGAAGGAACACTGACAATCCGGCAGCTTGCACTGGAGCAGAGGTATGGAAGAGACATCACCTAGGCTCCTGTCCAGTGCTAAGCTGCATGTGATAACTCCCTTGAGCAATAAACCTTTCTCAATCAGTGAGTGACGAACCACATGTCTTGGCCAGATGACAGCACGGAAACAGCCCTACACGGTGACACCACCAGGTTGCGGTGAGTCCATGTGCTGCAGTGTTATCTCCTCCACAGCCCAAGCCACCCCTCGTGCATCAGAGCTCCTGTACTCCTGCTCTGGGCTCTCCCACACAACATAAAATCAAGGTACCAACACTCCCTTTCAACGACTTGGAGCCAAGATCCCTCAAATAAGAGCAGCTCTGGAACGCTGGACCTGGATTAGCACTTCCTCCTGTGCAGGCAGAGCCGGGCACGGAACAATGTCCTTCAGGAGACAGAGCATTAGCTGTAGTTCAGTAGAAGAGCAGTTAGAACTCCACAAAACGAAAGGACTATCACAGATCTCAATCATTCTGTTCCAAATCCAATACGTATTCCTATAAACCATCCGCTCTGATGTAAACTTTTAATAGTATCTATATATTGGTTGCATTTGTCTTGAAAAAATCCTAAATACAGAACCCACTTCTCTGTGAAAATGAGAAGAAACAAGAAATATAAGGTACTGCTTAGAGTGCTATATGCACCAGAATGAACTTAAAATACTATGGTATAAAACCTGTATGGATCAGAATAGTGGAACAGCAAAATGTCAGCAACATTTTAAAGGTAATATAATTTGGAGTGCAGAATTCAATATGATAAAGAACGATAGCCACTGTATAATATCTCAGCCTTCTCATACACAGCAGACAAAAAAAAAAATCATGACTGCATTAATTCAAGGAAACTTCCAATATGGAATTGGGAACAGTATCTCAGTGTCCAGAGTCAGCTTTTGGCTCTATTTCTGCTAATCGTGGTGCTGCAGCTGACCTAGTTTAAATGTATTTCTATAAAGATTCCATAATTTTTGGTGATGTTGCATATTGTATTCTCCTAAGCCCTTTAAAAATATTGCACTACAGTAAATACCTAGTGCCTAAAAATAAGGTGCATCATGTGGAACAGCAGTTCTGCATCACTGAAATACAGTATTAAAGTTTTATTAAAGTTTTATTTGTACAGTAAACACAAACATACACATTTGTGTAATAAACCCCATGCTGTATTAGGATGCATGTTTGCATATCTGACTGTCTGCACATATATCTGCGAGATTAAATTTGTGGGTAGAGGTCGTATTTTGTAGTGAAATTTTTATTTTCTGAACCTAAAGATGATCATCTGCACCTACAAGCCTTGTCCTGCTCGTGTCCTAGAGCCGTAAGGTCTGCAACACTGCTACCTGCAGTGTTGCATACATACACAACACAGAATTTTCAACTTATTATCAAGTTATCATAATACACATAAAGCTCCCAGACCCGCTTTGGTCAATATTCTGATTCACCTACACCTGAGGATTCAAAAAGGGAAGAAAAAAGTCTGGCAGTCCACTGTTTGGTTACTCAGTGCTCTATAAAAGGAAATTAGTTTCTAATACCTTCAGGCAATCCATAGGCTCCAAAGTAATATAGTTTATACTGGTTGTGGGTAAAACGACTATACTTAGTTAAATGCCTTTCTTTTGTCTAGAAACAAGATGACAATATGAAAATATGCTCTGCCACAAGGTTTCCAGCATTGCTTAGGTCATTCATCGAGTGGGGTGTTTCATTTCTAAAAAAGAAATGCTGTAACAAAAGAAATTAAAAAAAAAAAAA
>NW_010223591.1:18214-24292 GCF_000690775.1 Eurypyga helias | reverse complement strand
TATATAATCTTACACTTATCTATGCAAGAAAGTATAAACTATGAGCAAATATATAAAAATCATAGATTATATCTTTCATAGCGTAGATAAGTACTAAATCAGGTCTTGCTATGTATCTAGGTAAATGCAAAGAGTGTCTTCACCAGATTCTATATTGACTTACCTGCATGCTTCCCATATGCTCTTTACCTGGATGGGCAGCCGTTTTGTGTTGAGAATCAACTGACGGCAGCCCTGAGGAGAAGGACTTGGGGGTAATGGCAGATGAAAAACTGA
Organism: Eurypyga helias; assembly: GCF_000690775.1. Lineage (NCBI taxonomy): Eukaryota > Metazoa > Chordata > Aves > Eurypygiformes > Eurypygidae > Eurypyga > Eurypyga helias. The sequence goes on along the minus strand of NW_010223591.1, from coordinate 24,016 downwards.
ACATGAGCCGGCCGTGTGCGCTGGCAGCCCAGAAAGCCAACCGTATCCTGGGCTGTATCAGGTGAAGCATGGCCAGCAGGTCACGGGAGGGGATTATCCCCCTCTGCTCAGCTCTGGTGGGACCCCACCTGGAGTGCTGCATCCAGCTCTGGGGCCCTCAAGGTCAGAAGGATAACAATTGGTATGAGTGAGTCCAGAGGTGGCCATGGAGATGATCAGAAAGTTGGATAACCTCTCCTATGAAGGAAGGCTGATAGAACTGGGCTTGTTCAGTCTGGAGAAGGCTCCAGGGAGACCATAGATCATCCTTTCATTACTTAAAAAGGCTGACAAAAAAACTGGAGGGGGACTTTTTACAAGGGCCTGTAGTCGTAAGACAAGGGGAAACGGGTTTAAACTGAAAGCGGGGGGATTTAGATTGGATATCAGGAAGAAGTTCTTCCTGGAGAGGGTGGTGAGGCAGTGGGACAGGTTGCCCAGAGAAGCTGTGGATGCCCCATCCCTGGATGTCTTCAAGGCCAGGCTGGATGAGGCTTTGAGCAACCTGGTCTAGTGGAAGGGGTCCCTGCCCACGGCAGTGAGGTTGGAACTAGATGGTCTTTAAGGTTCCTTCCCACCCAAACCATTCCATGTTTCTACAATTTGAACAGGGTGTATGACATGCACTGCTGTGTGCAGCTGTTCTCTTCCACAGAGATTGGATTTTGGTTATGATTTTCCCTCCAGATAACAGAAGAAAACATCTTTTTTGAGATTCTCTGCCTACTACATGCACATGGAGCAGTATTGCAGTGTCTGTATTTTTCCCAGTGACCCCTCAGGCAGCTGCATTCCCTTAAACACCTGGATGTTCCACATTATGCAGAGTACTCTCTGTAAATGACTGGTATAAATGATGATATTCAACTGCTTGGGGGTGGGGGAACCTAATCAATGTACAAGGTCACATTCAAAAGCTTGAATGTTGTGTCCCAATTAGAGCTAGGTATCAGATGGAGAGCAAGAGATTAAATATTGATGATTTTCTTGACTGGCTACTGATCTTTTTTTCAGGGAGGCAGTTACAGTTTCTCAGCCAGTGTCCATGTACAGGATGGATTCTTCCACTAGATATTTTTTTCTTTCATTAAGTCAGTAAGGGAGAAGGTGGTGAAGCACTGGAACAGGTTGCCCAGAGAAGTGGTGAGAAGCTTCCAACTCAAACCATTCTATGATTCTGTGATTCTAAAATAAAATTCAGAGGTGGGTTTTTTTCCATTATTCACATTGTGGATTGAAATCGCAAAGATAATTAGCAACATTCTGTTTCCAATTACACCTATTTCTACTCCACTGATATCATTAGGGATTTCAGGGATGCTGCAGAACAGAATTAAGTTCACATCTCTTCAAGGCGGTAGGTACCTCGACGGGGTGGGTAGGTTGTTCGTCAGGAGATGTTTCTGGATGGGAGCCTTGGTGCACTGAAACAGCTGAGTCTGCCCACTGTGAGAGACATTAGTTGCAATGATGTTGGACCACACTGGCAGTGAATAGGCCTTTCCTTCTCTTCTGATTATAACAATTGATCTGGCTAAGTATTTCAGTAGGCTGAAGAGATTTTCAGGCTGTATCATATAATGCCTGTTTCTGGGCTTGTAGGTGTCACCCATCCTATGCAGCCATAGACTTGTTTTTCCCACTATTTTGCCCATGTGGTTCATCATACGTTTGCACCACAGAAGAACTGGGTGTTATTTTTCAGTGTATCATAGACTCCTTGAACACAGGCTCCAGAGCTGTTAGAAAATTTGCGTACTATTTGGACAACAGTTTTTGACCACAAATGTTGACATTTATTTGAAACTTAGTGTTTGTTTTAAAAAAATATATTATGTTTCTACATCACTTAATCTTATGAAATGATCTGAAGGATATGAAAAGGAAAATTATCTAAAAGTTTCATGTCAAGTCCATCTACACTGCAACCATAGCTCAGATATTCACGGGGCAGTAACTGAACTGAAAATACTTTTTTCCTAGAATATTCATATTTGTTGATCACTGGATCTTCTTGCTGTAATAACTGCTTCATTGTGTAATTAATTTTACTGGAGAATTCATTTGCACAGTTATTGCTTTACATTATTCAATAATTAATCCCCTGTAAGCAGGTTCATGTTTTTTGTATATCGCCCATATTATTCCTGATTTGTCTTTGTTTTGTTAAGGTGACTGCAACAGACTTCTTCCCAGACTTTCTCTCTGTCCTTCTCTCATCATTCTTTTTCTGTCACACAGTCCTCATCCCAGCAGCAACCTCCAGTCTTCATTTTGACAGCAAAGACAATTTTCATTCCTTGCATCACAGCCCAATGAAGCCAGTTTCAGGGCATTAAAAAAACCCAAAAAGTGGATAGATGAGGCATCTACAGTGCTTTTGGAGGATGTTTCAAGCTAATAACTGATTGGCTCTGGACTTCTTAGCAGCAGTAGGTTGGTCCCAGGGACCGCAGATTGGGCTGGAAGTGGCCAGTGAGTGTTTGTGAGGTCTAAGGTTAAGTACTGGGAGGATTTCAGGAGATTTAATAAGGTTCCTAAGACCTGGAGTGAGTCAAGGGACCTGGGAAGAGATTTCAAGGCATCCAGTGTGGGAAAAAATAGGATGAGAGCACTGAGTGGGTTTCAGAGGTCTGTCCTTTGTTTTTCTGGATCATGGCACTCAAGTTGTACGCCTCGTCGTGTCTTTGTCTTGAATTTTGATATTCACAAAACTTGCATTTTCTTCACAGATTGGTTATTTCTCAAACACAGGTTTAATCTCAGTATCTGTTTTTCTTAATTTCTGCAGTGTTACATTGTTTATTAATTTATTTTCCTCCATTTGTATTGCCTGATCAAACAAATCAATGTTAGGGCAATACTTTTTATTATTATTTTCTTTCTGACATTATACTGATGACTCTTAATAAATAAATGGCTTTTTGATACAACCTTGGCCTTCCAAAGTTGAATGTGACTCTATGCATTTTTGTCTTGGACAAGAGTTATGCCAGCTTTATACAGAGTGGAGGTTTTATACTCCTTAGGTGGATACAGTTAGGTGAGAAGGATCCTCTGCGTGGTCTCTTAGAAGAATTTAAGTGAATTTGCATGTTTACAGGTTTGTGAATTTTCTTTTGCAAATGTTTTCTATTTCTCTCAAGATCATTTTTTTTCCAAGTAAAATTTGTGCCACAAATCTTGTTTAGTCCAACAGTTGTCTTAAGGAGATGAATAAGAGAAAACTCAAAAACCTAGAACAACATCATTAGTTGACTAATTTGCTCAGTCCAAAGGGCACAATCCAAACATCCTCAATGACTTTATTTGCCTTTGGATTAAGGTCTGACTGAAAAGTTTGATTTCCAGGCACATTTCTGAAGCACAAGACGCTGTTCAAATCACCAGCCCAAAAGAGACTTGTGCTTCAGGGGAAAGCAGTCAGAGGACAATTAAAAGATGATGTCTGGATTTGTCAAGCTTACGGAGACTTTTTTTGTATCAGAGTAGAACACACATCTTAATATGTCAAGGCTCATCTATCTTAAATAGTCCATGATATTCCAAATATTATCTTCTAAATTTTTCATCTGAAATATTCTCAGTAACCATCGTTAGAAAAGTAATACAGCTTTTAGGGATTAATACAACTATCGCTGGAGTTGCTAGGAGCTTTACTTTAAATACATTGGATCGGAGATATACCTGATTAATCTGCTTTTAATCTGCTTCATTTGTAGCTGATTTCATGGCCTTTTGCAAGTTGGTATTGGTTCATTCAACCCACAATCTAAAATGGTTAGAAACTATTGATAATGGCAGCATGACACTGACTTTGAATTATGCTGTCTTTTTTCTCCATAGAGCACCAGAACTGGTGTCCCACTGATTGTGAATATGCAGCTTCTTCTCAGCTTGAAGTGTGGGCACTGAATGAGCTCAGGTCTTCCTACAGAAGATACTGCAGCACATTGTCTTCCACCAATACCAAACCTCAGCAACAGAGGGAGAGCAAACATTTCAACCTCAGTCATCCTAGCCTCATCTTTGAAAGGCTCTGTAAGGACAACCTTGTGCCATTCGCAGGGTGCAACAAAGCTGATATTTGGCCCAAGAGGAGGCACGAAACGTTTGCTGTCGAAGTTCCTTATGCAGGCACAGCACATCCTGATCAGCACATTAGATGGACTCAAGATGCTCAGAAAGTCTGCCCTTGCTTATCCCCTCATTAAAAGAAGATTTAATATGAGCTATATTTGAATACATTAGCATACATACATTACCATTATTCCTTAATATTTTATCATGCGAACACATTAAGATGGCTATATATGGGGACTGAGTCTCTGCTGGATGAAATTTGCCTGTATAATGCACTCACACAGGGTCCAAGATTTCCCTCATCCTTGACAGCATAAGGTATTGTTAATAACATTTAAAAAAAAAAAACCACCAAAAAAAACCCCAACTGAACAAAGACAAACGTGTAGTGGCACATAGCTCCTTACCACAGAAACAGAAATGATCTTTATAGTTCAGGAAAATTTAATTTATTTATTTAAAAAAAAAAAAAAAAGGTAATTGAGGTTTAACATTTCTCCAAAAGTGACAATTATTAATTGAAAAAGTTATGAGTTACATAATAATTTGTTTAAAAATTTCATCCTGGTTTATGATAAAAAAAGAATTGGGAAAATAGTTTCCAAATGTGTAAATCTCAGTATTTCCTTCAGGATGGGAATATTGCTCTTCGGTTGCAGTCTCTACAAATGCTATATACAAATGCTTGCAAAGACTATGCCCTCCACCAGACAAAAGGGAAAGTGTTTTCACTTGGCTAAAAGTCTTGCTCCTGGTTCAGTGAATACTTTCATCAGATCTGTTCCCCAGTGGGTCTTGTTTCTTGCTCCTGCAACGATTTGTGTCCATGATCCATGGACTTAGCCTGTATCCCTGATGAAGGTTATCCCCATAAGCCTACTTTATTCTGTGAACCAGTGATGGTATTAATTTTGATCATTAAAATCAAACCTTGGCATGCAGTTTTCTCGTAGCATGAAGATTAAATATGTGTAAATTATGCTTTCCTTGGCATATCAGAGAGGCCATTCAATGAGATTGAAACTATAAACTATTGCACTTGAGAAACTCATATTATCTTTTATCTGAGAGGTGTGTAGAGTTTATCTGATCAGCCATCTTCATCATCAGAGCTATTGTCTTCTGCAATTGCTGCTACAGAGTACATACGCTCTATAGATTTCTTCCTTCTCAGGTTCCTAAGAAGAAACCTATAGAGATGACTATCTTTCAGTAGTTACCTACTGTGGACGAAACTCATATTTTCCTCAGTGATTTTGAAGCCATATAAGCTCTTCAATAGAATGCAATTTTAGTAAAGGGTTAGTTTCTTCACTTGAAATGGATTCCTGTGACAGTTTGTATTAAAACTGATTTAACTGATTATATGTTAATTTTAACAAAGCCACATATTCCAGATGAAAAACTGTTCCCAGACAAGAATGTTGACCAGCTTTGTATTAGCTGTAGAAATCTATCTTCCTTTAAATTTCTGGGTGGCTTTGAAGTTAAATTGTTCATTCTTCCTACCATTCAAGCACACTGAATCTCAGAAGAGTAGCTGTGGCCTCCAAATATATCAAAACATGTAGTTGCCTTATTATTTTTTAAAAACACCACAACTATTCACATCTCACTTTAATTCCCTTTCATTTTAATAGTAGCTTATTAAGCTCATTTTTCAGAAGATGTAAAGAAAAA
>NW_010223591.1:669-18183 GCF_000690775.1 Eurypyga helias | reverse complement strand
ACTCTTTCTGCCTTTCTCCAACACTTATATGAAACATTAATGTTCTCTTCCCTCAGTTTTCTTTCTGTCTTCCATCTGCCTGCCATTCTGTCATCATTTGCCATTACAAGACAAACTCATGAGATTTGTTAGTTATACTCACCACCAAACTATGAAAACACATAATGGTTTACATTTTTGGTTAAGATATCCACATGATTTTTCATCTGATGTTTTTTGACATTAATTGATCTGTGAGACTTGGCGTTAATATGAATGTCATGCCAAAAAAATTAGAAGAAAGCAGAAACCGGTGGCCTAAAGCTAAGTAGCTTTATTTCACACCCTCTTCCACCAGCTGTGTTTTGCATTATGCATTAGACTTTTATTTAATGCACATAATCTTTAATCTCACTGTAAAGTTAAGGAGGAAGAAAAGGGAATGTGTTTCAGTGTTGGGTGGCAGCCAAAGTTTTTTTTGCAGGTATGAGTTAGGAAAGCAAGAGTGAAGTTTTCAAAATCCTCTTTTGAAGGTAGGTGTTTACGAAAAAAAAAAATCAGATTGCCTCAACATATGCAAAAACACCAACAATTTTAGAAATGAAATCCTGACTCCATTGAAATCCCTGGCAAAACTCCGACTTCCTTCAATGAAGCAAAGTAGTTATTGTAAACTCTCTGATCTTGGAGAATTTTGGCTGATGGAAGTAATTGCAGATGATCTATTAATTTGGACAAAGAACAATCAAGTGAATTATGAGGGATTGTATAAAGTTCTACAGCCTTCGGAAGAAAAAAGTCATAGCCTGAAAAAGACCCAATATCAAGTCAGACAGGGTTTGCTGTACAGAGCGGGATTAGCCTCACCCAACCTTTGCTCTTTAAAATTCAGGCCTCTGGGCTGAGCTTCTCATAGACACTCCAGCTTCAGACATCTACAAGTTGGCATCCACATCCAGGTGGATCCATTAAAGTGTTTAAATTACCATTATGCTCAGTGGGAACCTAGTCAATATTGTCAGGCAACCTGCAAAGTGATTTGACTCATGCTACACTCAATGCCATGATGCTCTTTCCAGTCACAGGGAGGAAAATGGTACCTCTGGAGAGAAATTTATCCCACTGATTTTCTGAGCACTGACCGTGCTTCCTCATGAGCCATTTGCCTCTCCACTGGCCACAGAGGGAGACGAGAAAAAACGATTGCGATTAGACCTCTGAGTTCTTGTACACAACAGAAGTATCTTGTAATGGGAGGGCTTTTGCAAATGTTTGTGGCAGGCTAACATGTCAAAGGGATTGATAATCATTACAGATGTGCTACTTGACTCCAATAGCTTCTTGGCAGATAGAGGATGGTGCTGGGATAACTGCCCCAGATAAAGTTTCTGGCTGGGAAAAAACAAATCACATTGAAATTTTGAGATCAGTAAGATGCTTGAGATTTCTGTGGATAAAATATATGTGAATGCATATACCGGCCTACCGGTCATGTAGCATTACACCTTCTCCATGGAAATATGTTTTGGAGCATTTTTTGACATGGGACTTATTTTTTTACATCTGACTCCAACCTAAGAATGACTCCTTAGTGTGCTTCAGAAGGGAAAATGGCTGAAAATAAAAGGAATACTATCTCAAATATAGGAAATCTATTAAAAATAGGAAAGTACAGCTTGGAAAAAAGGAATACTTTTACAAGTAATAGTTATTTTTTAAAAGACAATTCTGTAAGACAAACATTCACAAGCCTTTCCAATCACACACTTAGGAAATGACAGGGATGTAGTGTAGAAAGGCTATGCACTTAGAATGGGAGATAAGGAAAAAAATGGAAATCAAATAATGCTTAACTTGTTATTGAAAAACAGGACAGATTTTTATGTCTGTTATGGTGGCTATACATGTTATCTGGTATCCATCAAGAGCTGTGCATATTTGTCAGAGATAGGCAGTACAACAGACTTAGTGCCAAACTTTTCCCTTTTGGAGGTACAGATAAGCAATTTGGAGGTCGTCAAACAAACCTGAAGTATTGGAAACTGGAAATGATGGAGGCAAGCATGGCAAGATTGATCTTTGCAAGTAGGAAATCGCACATCATACACTAGATACTCAGTCCCTCAGTAGGAAGTGGAGCCTTCTTAATAAAACCAAAAATATTGCCTCTGCTTCTAACGAACATCAAAATCCCAAAGGTAGGGCTTATGTTCACCAGGTGAAGGCTCACAGGAAGCCTCTATGCTTGGATTATGAAACACAGCAGAAGCAGGAAACAGTTGCTGGTAAAGCTTAAATAAAAGTGGTCAGACTAGAGAGGGAACAGCCTTGAAAAGCTAGATGTCAAATTATGAAAGAGGTATGGTTTGCTGTATAGAAGCTATGATGGATTTTATAAATTAAATTAGACTAGATGGTCAAAATGCTGCTACAGACACTCAGTATTAGAAGATGTGACCAGCTCTCTATCCTGGAAACTAAGTCTGTGAATTTTATTAATTGGCTACAGAAGGCCATGGTCACTGCTTTTTATGGATTTCTTTTTATTACAACGTAAGAAATAATTAGTTAGGCTAACAAAAGGGATGGCTTTTACAGGTCTCTGAATAGAAGAGTTATCATTTCCCCTAACACAATGCATCTTTGAGATATTGAGAAACTGTCTCTGTAGTTTCTTCCAGGAAGCACATATTTCTTAAAGTCTTAATAAACTATAAACAGTAACTTTTCACTAGATCCACAATTTAATAAATTCATTCAAAAAAATGTTTTTTTTTTTTTTGGTCATTGGAAACACTGAAAACACAATGGCAGAATGAACATCATTTTCATGTTGCATTGGGTTTGTTTCATCAGTAACCGTATCTGGCCAGTCTTAGAATCTTTTATCTTCATTCAGAAGTAAATTGGTGCAAATTAACACTGGGTTTTGTTTACACTCTATTTTAAAATTTCATTACTGGGCACGTGCTTAGGGTGATAATGCCCCATAAGATGCACGGTATCATCAGGTTATTCTCTTCATTTCCAGGCAGAGTAAAAGAATTATTAACATTCACTGAGAGGCTGTGATTCTGCAGTGACAACTTGTCCCATGTTCTTCGTGCATGTAGCAAGCCCTGCTCCAGAGCAAGGAAGGAAATAGTTCTCCTGTCTAATTGCCAGAATGCTTCCCACTAATGCTCATTCTTCTTTAGTAGGTATCTAAACTGGTCCACTCCATGAACTTTGGCATAGTCCCATCACCTTTGTGTTCAAAGACCTGCCCTACCTTGCTTTGAGCTTTCAGCAGTGTAAGGCTGGAAATATACACAGAACTGTAAATTCAATACCAAAATTTGCTTAAGCGATAATGTCAGTGCAATAGAGTGCTGTGACAGGATAATGGTCTCCTGACACAATAAAACTGCCAAAAAGAAGCCAAGTAGTTTATAGATAATAAATGTCAAGATGGAGGTAGATGTTTATTTTCAGAGCATCACAAGCCTATTATCCTGTCAGACCCTCCTGTTTCGATTTCTTTATTTCCATTATACTAAATGAATAAAGAACAGTAAGGAATGAGATATCCCACAGTCCAATCAAAAAGCTGTTCAGCCTGATGGCTCCTGCAAGGCATTAGCTCATGTCAACATATGCCTTTATTGAGGAGCAGCACTGCTATGGATCACTGACACATGAGCTTGAGAGAAATAAAAGTCCCTCCGACTCTTCCAGGAGGTGTTTACCTGCCACCAGAAAGTTCTTGGTGCTGTTGAACCCTCTTCACTTCAGATAAGCGGGAGACATGGAGAGGAAACAAGGAGAACACATTTGTCCCTACATTACACTACTGGCACCTGTATTAGCTTGGCAGAGATGAGCATTAAATGCCTTTAGAGCAGGTAGATGAGGTTTGTGGGCAGCATCAAACATGCACACTTCTGTAGGTGCAACGGCCATGAGTTTCTAGGAGATAACAGCTACCTTCATTCATGTCTACACTGCTAGAAGATGTGGGTTGGGTAAATCCAATGTCGTCTCTGATCTTGACATACATTTTCTCAGATGAGCATTTTGCATCGTTCACTCATCTTTTGTTCTGTTATGCTATTATTATTAATAATATTATTTAACAGTAAGTATGTGTTTTATGTAATGGAGTGATAAGAATAATCTCAGCCTGTTGTGGGTTTTACTTGCTGCAGCATAGAACAAAGAAAATTCAGAGCTTCTGTAGCGGGTAAGATATCATGAACAGGCCATGCTGACATGGGTGTGGGGAATGGATCTAAAAGCAAGCAAGGAGTAACTGAAATGGGGTGAAAAGGCTGTTTACAAAGGAAAATACACTGAGAAGGAAAGCCCTTCACGTGAGAAGAATGCTGTGGCAACATGTGGTCATACAAACATTATTTATTTTTTGTGCAATTTTCCATTCACCAACTAAGTGAAGTCAAAAGGCATCCAGAAAAAGCAATGTGACAAAGGAAACTCTTGGCAGCTTTCCTATGCAGAGAACGCCAAGGGCATGGTGTTAACCTTCAGACTTCCCGCTGGTCCTTCTCCTTCCTTTCTCCTCCTTCGCTGGTGCTCCTGAGGCTGCTCCAACTTCGCTTGGGGGAATGGCATTACATTAACACGTTTTACTCTCCTTCTTTCTTTATGACTGAAATAAAAACACCCAAGATAAAAACCCTGCACAGAAGAATGTTCATCTGGAGATGAGTCCTAATATTCCCTGGACAGCAGCCTGAGCTTTAACTCATGAGCTGCCTAAGAATACCTGAACATCCAATGGTCAGCATGTGAGAAATGCACTTCCAGGGGGAAGATTGATCTGGGCAGCAAGGAAAGCTTGTTGTGATGAGGCCGTTTCAGGATTATTTCATGGTAGATAGATGCAGTCCTTTGTGTTTGGTGTGGATTGTAATTGCATTTGTCCACAGAGACATGATAATACCAGTACAGAAGTGGGACATATTTACTGAAATATTTCCCAGTTTCTGCCCAGAGGGAAGCTACCATGCCCTTCCCGCCTGAGGTTTTCAGCTCCAGTGCAAGGAAAGATGTCTTTGATAGACCTGGGTGAATAATGGCAGCTGACAACACAGGTGACCCTCATATTCTCTAAGAGTATGTCCATCTTACCTGACTTCAGACATCTGAAGGTCAGGTATTTGGGCTGAACTAGCCACCAAGGAGCCTTCAATAGCCCCTGGAGACAGACAGTCATGTCTGAAGGCTATTTCATCCCTATCTAACAAAAAGTTCTGTCTAAGATGAATCTCCTGGTGAAGATGTCTTCTTGATGATTGTTAAGGGACCTGCCTAAGTACATGAGACTAGGCACATAACTTTTAAACACCTAATGTGAGGTGAGCTGTAACCTGTGCCATAAATTAATCTCATGACTCCTTATTGCATACTATTTCAATATTGCAGTACAAAATACACTGTGTAAACTCAAATCACAGGAAAAATGGATAGATAATAAAATTCTAAAAATCAATTATATCAGATGAAATGTTGGGATTTTCAATTATGTTTTTACTTCAATAATAAGTGTCCTTAATATTAAATCTTAAATTCTGACACCTCTGTTAATCTATTTAGAATAAGCTAGAACTGAGATATAGAGTTACTGCCATTCATACAAATAGTTTAAATTAAAACAATTTCAAGCAGTTCAGGGTTCTTACCAAAGTTATAAAAATGTGATAGCATCTAACCCATGAAAAGCACGAAGTAAGTAGCAGGAACTGGAATTTGTTAAGGAGCTGTATTAATGCTGATGCCACTAAGTTCTGTCTCAGTACAGAGTATTTTTTTTTAATACCACTGATATAATCAACTTGTTTAGATGCCAGCTCATTCAAAGTGAAGAAATCTACTGGGAATCAAAGAAGTGGGAAAATTCTTTATTCCTGTCTGGAAGTATAAGATCTGCTACTGTAATGTTATGGTAGAATCTTGTAGAGTTCTGAAGCAATCTGTTCAATTCCTTTGTACAGATTATAGTTTAACTTCATCCTAGATGCAAACATGTAATTAAAAACTCTCCAACCCTGCTTACACATCTAGGACATTTAAGGTAATATTATTAAGCAAGGATAATTTTTTTAAAAAACCTTGGCTTCTCTACTTTAATTAAATTCCTGATTTCATGTGAAAGCTACCTGGCACTTTACTATGCAGGGGGAAGGAAACTTAACTGCATCTTTAGAAAATAAGAGATTTGTCATTCACACTTTTTCAGCAAAACAGAAATGAAAAAAAATAACACCTACACGAGGTTATTCTGGGTTACTCTGTGTATTTTGTTATGTAAATGCAGATAGATTGAGAAAACCTAATATTTGCAAAGTTTGTCCCAGATTCTTACCACCACTAAAGATGAACATAAGAGAATATATATTATAAATGTTTTTTCTTCCTCTTCTTGTTTTAGGAAAACAAGTAACATCCAGGATTTCATTTCATTTCCTTAATTCCTGAGAAGAGTGAAACTGGAAAATTATTATCTGGTCCACAGATGATGAGCTTAGCACCCATGCTACTCCATCAGGAGGAACTTCAAGACAGGGACTACTAGGAAACTCATAGCAGACTCATGAAACCTTTCAGCATCGGAGACCGGACCATTTCTGTGGGCACTCAGTGCTAGTGTTTTTCTGTACAATTTATTAGAAGATTTTGGTGCAATATCCAACAACCTGTTTGATGAAGTTTGTTACATGTTATCCTAGTTACCAAGGACATGAAAAACATGTTAATTCTTCCCTCTTTTATATCTGCTTTCCATATATTGGAAAAAAGACCATCATGTCCCCTTTGTTCTTTGCCTTTGCCTATGCATACTGCAAGGAATATTTTTCTTACAGGGAGCAGTGCTCTCTCAAGAGGAAAGTAAATAGATAAAGCCTGAAGAACAGAGAAGTTTGCAGGGCAAAAATGTTTATGATTAAGGAGAAATCTCACAAATACTTGGGAAGAGGAAGGTGTGATATCCTATTCTATCCTCAGAGTAACACATCATATTCAGTAAGTTGGTCCTAATATGCCAAGCACTTCATGATCTTGGCATGGCATTCCAAAAAGACAACCTCATTTTCTCCTTTTGGCAAGGTGGAGTCATTCACAGCACTCAGGCAATCAGGTTAGCTTATAGCAGAGCTATAATTTTACTGAAATTCTACTGTGTACTGCCTTGCCATGGGGCAGTATGTCACTGGAACCAGCTCAGCAAAGGTAAAAGATGCACTTAATGGGTTTCATAAAGACTGATATTTCAGGTGGGCAACTTGACTTCACAAGACATAAAACCAGAAATATTTAAACAGAGATAAATTTGTTTTCTAAAAGTTTTGTTTATCTTTTATTGCAATTTAATTAAAAGTCAGTGATACTAAATGATGAGTTCTTTGCTGCAGTAGGTTACTCAGGCGATCATTTTCATGCTGATGATGACAGAATCTTGAAGTCAAACGCAATAATTAAATTCAGCAAAGAAAATCAAAGGAAAAATATTGACTGAGGCATCAATTCATGGTTTGTTGAGGAACAGTATCTCATGCACTGCACTAGAACCTTCTTGTAGTGAAGTTCATCTGATGCATATTGTGTCTGTTTCTTGGGTGTGACAGAAGTGGGAAATGATTCCTGGAACTCATCATACAGACAGGAATTTTCAAGGGAGAGAAGAAGGCAACACTATTGCAATGATAGAGATTTCTAAATACTTGAGGAAGGTATGGAGGCAGTGACGATTTATGTCCCATTTGGGGTGGGAGAAGAGTGGCAGTCACAGTACATAAACACATAGAATCATAGAATGGTTTGGGTTGGAAAGGACCTTAAAGACCATCTAGTTCCAACCCCCCTGCCATGGGCAGGGACACCTTCCACTAGACCAGGTTGCTCCAAGCCTCATCCAGCCTGGCCTTGAACACTTCCAGGGATGGGGCATCCACAGCTTCTCTGGGCAACCTGTTCCAGTGCCTCACCACTCTCTCCAGGAAGAACTTCTTCCTGATACCCAATCTAAACCTCCCCACTTTCAATTTAAACATATTACCCCTTGTTCTGTCACTACAGGCCCTTGTAAAAAGTCCCCCCCAGCTTCCTTGTAGCCCCTTCAGGCACTGGAAAGCTGCAATAAGGTCTCCCTGGAGCCTTCTCTTCTCCAGGCTGAACAAGCCCAATTCTTGCAGCCTTTCATCATAGGAGAGATGCTCCAGTCCTCTGATCATCTTTGTGGCCTCCACTGGACTCGCTTCATCTAGTCAAGTTGGAGCTCGAACAGAATTCAGAGGATGTTGCAAATGGCTGGGAAACTTGTTGATGTGTGTCAATCATAACAAATGATAAATGAGATGTCCTGGGAAAGCCAGTGTTACATCAATAACAGGACTGAAACAGGAAAAATAAAGGGAAAATTGATGTGGGATTTAAAAAAGAATAAATAAGTAATAGGGAATAGAATCAATTAATACTGGTCACCAAAATTTTACAGAAAACATGTCTCATAAAAGAAATGCAATTTAAATACTCAATGACTTTCCAAGGCTGGCAAATTAAGCTAACAACAAAGATGTAATCTATTTAGACTTCTGTATGGTGTTTGACTTTTTGCTGCATAAATCTTTGATTAAAAAATTAGCTCCACATAATATCAATAATGCACATGTTAAGGGGATTAAGAACAGACTAATTCACAAACCTGCAAAAAGTTTTGTCAATGGGAAACTATGATGGGGAGAAGATGTTCTTAGTAGGATTCTGCATGGACTGTTGCTAGGTCTGTTGCTATCCCGTACTTCCAGAAGGCAGTTTGCAATCACCGTTGGTAATATTTGCACATAACGCAAAGGCTGTCAGAGTGTTAAATAATGCAGAGAATGGAGCAACAGTGCACAGCACTACACATCACTCTGCGAGTTGATCCCAGACAAGGTTATATAGCCAATGAGGAGGAGGAGTAGATCCTCAGGCATTAACAGGTGAATCGCTCAACATGAGCAGTGTTGTGTCAGGAAAGGGACTGAATCCTCTGCAGAGCAAAAGCTGGCAAACAGGGCAGAGAGGTGAGTCTTTGTTGAAGGACACACTTTGTTCCTTTCACTGCCACCCCTGCGCTTGCATGCAATTTTACAGTTTGCCTGGGTTAACTCTCTAGGGCATTTTCGACTCCTATTAGATCAGTACTACAGTAATGTCATGGTTTAGGTCCAGTTGACAACTCAGCACCATGCGGCTGCTCACACAGTCCTCTCCCACCACATGGGATGAGGAGGAGAAAATATAAGCAAAGGCTCACAGGCCAAGACAAGGGCAGGGAGACATCAATCACCAGTTACTATCACAGGCAAATCAGACTCAACTGGAGGAAGAAAAAACAATTTTAGTAGTAAACAGTCAAATCAGAGTGAAAGAAAAGTAAAAACAGATCTTAAAACACCTCCCACCCACCCCATCATTCTTCCTGAGCTCAGCTTTGTTCCCCATTTCTCTGACTCCTCCCCTCCAGTAGCAGTGGGGAACAGGGAATGGGAGTTGTGGTCTGTTCATCACACGTCGTCTCTGTTGCTCCTGGTGCCCCTGATCCAGTGTGGGATTCCTACCACTGGAGACAGTCCTCAAAGATCTTCAATGTGAGTCCTTCTCACAGGCTGCAGTTCTTCACAAACTGCTTTAGTGGGTCCCTCCTACAGGGTGCCCTCCTTCAGGAGCAGCCTGCTCCAGTGTGGGCTTTCCACGGAGTCACAGGCTTCTTCAGGCACATACCCCTGCTCTGGCGTGGCGTCCTCCCCAGGCTGCAGTGAGGTCTCTGCTTCTTCTGTGACCCTCCATGACTGCAGGGCACAGCCTGTCCTCACCACTGCCTGCTGGGGAATCTCTGCTCGGGCCACCTCCTCCCTGCCTTTCTGCACTGACCTGGGTGTCTGCCTTGTCTCGCTCACATCCCACTCCTCTCTCCTTCCACTCCTCTCTCTACTCCAGGTCTGTTTTTCCCTCTTAAATATGTTAATCACACAAGTGCTATTTTGTTTGCCTGTGGCCAGAGGTGGGTCTGGCTTGGAGCCGCGGAATTTTCTAGGAGCTTCTCACAGGAGCCACCCTTGTGGCCCCTCCCTTGCTACCAAACCCCGCAACACAAACCCAACACAGTAAGCACCCAAGTTCTCAGGCAAGGAGATAGACTGCCCTGAAAGCCTTGAAAGGAAGTTCCCTTTTATATAATTCAGGTGACGTAAGTAGGCAAGGTCTCTCCTTGGAGGTTTCCAGAGTGCCTTGTCTATCCCCACTGACCATGTAGGGACTTTCAGATCTTCTTTTGGGAGGAATTTGACACTGAGTCAGATAAACTGAATCACATTCCTTGTGAAGCCACTTGACATATAGATCTATATTGTCTCTACTGATAGGGGAATCTATCTTATCCATTCACATGTATTGGCTAAGCAGCCTGTCTTAATAGTAATCTATTAAAATAGTCTAGCGCAACAAAAACCTGATACCACACTGTGTTGGGTTTGTGTGGCAGGTTTTGGTAGCAAGGGAGAGGGACACAGGGATGAGTCCATCAAAAAAGCTGCTAGAAACTTCCCCAGCTCCAAATTGGACCCACCTCTGGCCACAGCCAAGCCAATTAACACCTCAGTGATTAACATATTTAAGAGGGAAAAGCAAAAGTCAGACCAGCAGCAAAAGCGGGAACAATGTGGAGAGAGGAATGGAAGGAGAGAGGAGTAGGATGAGAGAGACACAACATGGCAGATACCAATGCCAGTGCAGAAGGAGGGGAGGAGATGACTGGTGCAGAGGTTCCCCTGCAGCCCGTGGTAAGAGGGAAGGTCCTGTCCTTGTCTCGCCCCCCAAACATTTTCTTACATTTTCTCCTCTCCATCCCATCAGGGGAAGGAGTGAGCGAGTGGCCACGTGGTGCTGAGTTGCTGGCTGGGCGTAAACCACAATACACATGAGAATCACGTTTACTCTATATACTGCATGTTCTGTGTCAAGAGTTAAGAGCATCCAAAGTTTTCATTAAGGGCAAAATACATCCTGAATTAAATTCATGCTTTGCCAGGAATTTGGAGCATGAAAATTGAATTTCCAGCTGGTGTAAATCAGGACAAAATCACTGAGGTCCTGTTTTTATGGAGAAGTAATGGTCCTTCCTTTTTCTAATGGTATGCTTTTCTTTTCTCGTTGCCTATCTCTCAGTTCCAGTCATTCATAATACACTCTTCTATTTTTCTATTTTATAGCCATCCCACAGGAGTAATGTGAAACATAATCAATCAGTATTTGTAAAGCACTCTGAGGCTATCAGGTGGAAGGAAGTGTATAAATGCAAATTGTTACAATTGTTCTTACACTGCTGCCAAGGGACCTGCAGACAGAATCAGGCCCCCATATAGTCACATCTTGTGAAAGCAGGCAGAAGATAAAACCTGAGGAAGCGTAGGAAGATAGAAGTTTAATGAAACATAGGAAAAGATAGTTCAGGGATTGTTTACGAGCTTAAGACTGAATCTTTGTTCTGTCACAGAGTTTTGTCCAGTTTTGCTTCTAGCACTCTCTATGATACCTGTATTTGGAATATAATTCCCCTGTGTTGCCTATATTGGTGTAAGTTGTCCATAATGTAGTGACCGAGTCTTTCCAGGCTGCTCTTATAGCCAGTGTTACCTAATACAGCTTTTATGGTGCAATCCATGGGACCATTATTAGACACCCACTTAGTGATAAATAGATCTCATATGATGAGAGAAATTATACCCAAGCGTTTCTCTTCACTGACTATACATTATTTGGGGTAGACCCAGACAACTGTCTCAGATGTAGGTGTCTATATTTGATTAGGCAGGTCCTATCCTGTAATTACCTTTGTCAGTAATTTGAATGGTGCCAGGGAACATTCCCAGGCACTGGAATGCAATCATCTATATTCTTCAATTTTTAGAATGGTGCCTGGAATGATTTTGGCCCAAAACAACCAGCACTTTCCCAGTACAATCCTGAGTGTAGGTCAGGATCCAGCACCAACTAGGGACCATTCTGAGCTGTCGGTTTGGATTCAGCTACCCTATTGCAGAGGCTGAGATACTTCAATGCTACAGACACAGCCAGGCTGTGCCAGCTGGCCCCAGGGCTGGAAAATGGTCCCTGGCACTACCTAGTTTACTAGGATAGTCATATCCACAGCTCAGCGCCCATCATAACTCTGGCTGGGAATGTTCAGTGGGTAGACCTGGTCGTCCAAGTTGATAGGAGACTTACAGATCCAATGGATCTCAGCCATATGCCATCCCACAGGAACAATGTGGCAGAGGCAGGAACGGGGCCAGAGACCCTCCAGGCAGCATTCAAATGCTTCACACTCCTGCAGCCTCTCTCAGTCATAGGTTTTGGGGGTTGTTTGGTTTTGGGTTTTTTGGTTGGTTGGTTGGTTTGGGGGGTTTTGGGTCTTGTGGGGGATTTTTTTTTTGTTGTTTGTTTGTTTTTAATTCTGCACTACTATCTAAAAGAAAGAAGCTAGACTGAGACATGTTGCATGGAATCACGATCATGTAGGTTTGCTCACCATGAAACATGTTCTGTTGGTCCCCTATGATAAATATCTTAAAGCAATGCAGCTTTTAAATATTATAAATATCTTACAGCAATGCAGATTTTAGGAATAATAAGGTACTTTATCTTGAGACTCTTTTCCTAGGTAATAAATTTCCTAGTTTTCATCCTCCTTTTTACCTCTTGCTGAAACCACCACCCCCTTCATGTCGTTAAACAGCCACCATCACTAGGTGAGATTTATAGCATATTTCTTGATTTCATGTCAGTCTACAGAATAAAGTCCTAAAGTTGGCTGCACTTGGCTCCTTCCCTTCAGTTTCTGTATCGGCTTTTCTTGCTGCATTCAGCCCTGTCCTCACAGGATTCACAGCAAAGGCCATCTCAGGCCATCTCCAAAAAGGCAGACGAAGGCTGACAAAATTAGCAGAGGTAAACTGCAGTAAAGGAGAAGCAGGAAGCCTCTTAGGAGGACATTTTATGAAGGGGGTCTCTTCTACAAGATCCTTGTATTGCCTTTCCACTCTGAACCCACTTTGTAAATAGAAAATAACACTGCCATATGGAACCACCCTCTGATTTGGGCTAAATAACAACACTACCTTCCCTTCTCAATGAGGAGGTGAAACCATGCAAGGCAGGTATCCAAGATGTTGTCAGGCTGAGGATTAATAACATCTATTTTCTTACTGGGATTCCTGTGCTTAGGAGTGTCTTTTCCAGCTTCCTTGGGATCTGTATCATTAAAAATACATTACAGAAGCTTCACCAGTCAGCTTGAAAACCCACAGGTTAGATGTGGCCTCTGTGTAAAGCCCTGAAGGAGGACAGGGATAGTAGGTATAATTTACAGTCCCACAGATCTCCATCTAGAGACGGGTGGTAACAGACACCTTTGTTTTCAAAGTGCTTTTCCAAATAGGCAGGGACATGAAAATAAAGACAGATGGTGATGGAAAAAATGAATATTCATTGTTAGCCTTTTATGATAGTAGGAAGCACAGTAACAAGAGCTGAAAAGATGGGGTTTAATTTTTGCAGAAGTGATAAGGAGAAACACATGTGGGAGCACACTTGTTTGATTTTTTCACTCATCTGAGGTAGCTTTCTCAGTCATTTCCATTTTCTCCAGCTGAATCAATATTTTCTCTCTAACAAAAGAAAACAAAACCACAACTTAACCTCCCCACCCACACAAAACATATTACTTAACTGCCTGCTTCTCCCAGCTATCTTTGCAAGCTGTCTTCCTTCAGTATTTTAATTTTTCAGTCCTCTTAAGAAATATAATGCATTAACATTCAGCGTTTTATGATGTTCTTACTTTTCAAGATCTCACAGTTCTTTTCTGACACAGGAGGCTTTTATCAGGTAACAGCGTGAGTTAGCTATGTCGCTTAGAAAATGGCAAGTATATTTTTGCAACCAAAAAAAACCCAACTTAAACAGGAGCCAAAATGGCTTATTTCTTTCTATGAAATTTCCAAGAAAGCTTCCCATTTCTGGTGAAAAACTGAAATTAAAAAAGATTTGGAGAATTAACTGGAGAAAAAAACAATAAATCCCAAAACCACAACTTTAAAACTGTTCCCAAAAGCTTGATTTCTGAACTGACATTTTTTTGCTTTTCAAAACTAAAAGAACTTGCTTGTTGTAGGAAAAAGTGAACAATCCCATAAATGTAAAATAAAACAGTGGGTTTATGCCAATATTTATCAAAATCTGTTTTCCATATGTGAAATTATTGACCAATTTTATCCAAAAAATGTTAATCCTTTGAAAACCCTGGCTTGGCAATCTTTACTTATGTGAGTAGTGTTTTAGTGACTTCACCAACTGCCCTGCAGCTACTTAAGAAAACAACACCTAACTGGGGTTAAAACTTATATAATAAAGCAGAACGATTGAAAATGTCTCAATGCCTAAAGGATCTGATATTTGCTTCTTCCCATGTAAGAGTTTAAAAGACTGTTTAGCACCTCGTCCTTTTGTTATACCACTGCAGCCTCACACATCTTTACTAGCAGCTGACTCTCCATGCTTTCGTCAGTCTCAGGTGTTTCTGTCAACAGTCTCCAAAGTCCATAGGTTTAGGTTTCTGGTCCTGCAGGGCCTGACATCCTCCCCAAGAGGTACAAGGAACCCCAGTGTTTCATACCCTCCATTTTTGCAGCTGGCAGGGGTTTCCCAACTATTTTCAAAACCACCACGTATCACAAAACCAGAACAGAAAATTCAACCACAGTAACCACAGTTTTCTTTTTTTTTTGCCCCTGCAGGTTCACCGCAGCTCTTACATCCTTTCTCCAGTTCTCTCATCCCCCAATATGATGTAGAGACTCCTTCTGCCTCCCCCTTTCCACACTGCCCTACCGCCCCAGCTCCCATGTAGTGCTAGCCCTGCAGTATGAGGAAGCTGAAAACATAATTGAGAACTGCTCATTTTTCTTAAAATCCACATTCCTAAAACTAAAATTTATATCACACTAGAATTTTTCTTTCCCATTTTGAGATAAAAAATAATATAAATGCATGAACATGCACTGCTAGTCTGTCTGGTCTGTTTTATTTACTATTACATGTAAAGGCTCTGTGGCTATTCCAAACCATTCTTTTGTTTTTTCACTATTTAATGTCTTTTTGTACCATTAATTTTTACTATATCCACCCAGGTATTAAACCATAGCAACCTAAACTCACTATGCCAATAGGACTCTTTATACCTTTACTTGCTTGTGGATCAACATATGGCAAGCTGGTTCTTAGGCATCCAACTCTGCCTTCTTCAGTACCTAACCAGTGCACCTATGCCAACCCCTTGAGTCCACTGATAATTCTCTTTTAAACTATCACAGGATTTGTGTGTCTCGTTAACCATCCAAGATGAACACAGCCACATCAGAGCTGCACAGAGGGGCTGTTCCCTCACTGCTTTAGAGTATCTCTGCAAGTACATTTGTATTGTTTTGACTTTCTGCTATGGAATTTTTTTTCCAAAATCCTTGTCTATGTTGCCCTGTGCTATAATCCTGTGTCTTTTTTTTTTTTTTGTGGAGAACTCTTTGTTCTCAAAATTGTCTCTTTTCTGGGAACTCCAATTATTTTCACCAGATATAGTTGTGTTTTCTCCAAGCTGAATTGTGATTCAAATATTTCTGAGTGTTTCAAATCTCTCCGTGGTTAGCTATTTCTCTGGGCTCCAGACTCTGAGAACCATCATTCAGTTCCCCCAGCTAATATCCCTGACATGTCAGTTATTCCCCTTTAAAGAGTATTCATTACTTGACACCAGGGAGGATATAAATATCATCATAACCCAACACTGTTCTCAGAAAAGGTGCTGATGCCCTGCTTGTTTCTGAGATGTACTTCAAACTGACTTTTTAGATCCTCCATGGATTTTGCCATCTGAGACGATCACCATAATTCACTGGTCACTTTATCACCCACGTTACCTGCAGGGCACTAGTGCCAGGTCGCACTGTGTTATTGCGTTCTCCAACTGCCAGTGCCCTTTGGTAATGTTGTTTTATTTTCCTGCTCAAGAAGGAACCAACGTGTGCTCAGTCACACTTTTCATTGCACGTATTTCTTTATCTTCTCTTTGCATGGTCTGTGCTTCAGCAATGTCGTGTCCGAATTCTCCACTGCAGCATCCTGGCAGGCAGAAGTTGTCCAAGACCAGAAGCTTTGCCATATCTTACTTAGGCACTAGGGGGACCTGCTCCTCCTGGAGTGGTCCAGGCTGCTTGTGCTGCGTTCCTGAACTTTTCCTGTGGTCAACAGAAAGATCTGGCCAACCTCCTGAACAATGACCAGCTCTGTGGAGGACCCTGTGGGTAAGGCCATGGCAACTAAAAGAAGTGATTGCAGCTTTGTCCCTACCAGACCAGGTACCAACTCCATGCAAGCCACAGAGGCAATGAGAACCAAGGACCCAAAAGTTCCAGGCAGAGCTTGTGCAGCCTGTGCTGAAGCCCACAGTGCTAAGGTATCTCTGCCAGTAGCACCCATGGCGCAGACATGGTGACATACTCTGTCAAAGGCTATTTTAAGCCTGCAGGTGTAGAAATGAGGAATCAGGTTCTGACTTCCCACTCAAGGTCTTGCTTATGTGTGTAAGTACAAAGTCTCAATAAAGCCTTTGCATTTAGACTTTATTCACTGGGAGCACTCAACCATCAGCTTAAGTGCATCATAAAATAGACAAAGAGCTGTAATTTGTACCAATGGAGCTTAGCATTTCCTGGGGTTGTTGAGGCAGATTTCCATCATGGGCAATGCTTTAAGCTCAGCAAATAGAAGGCTGATATGGTCTTTTCTACAGAATTTTCCACCTTCAACCTCTCCCTGTTGCTTGTAAGAAACAAGAACTTCACCCAACCTTTGCAAGCATCTCCAGATCTGCAGTATCTAGGCCACGAAATAAAAACAGCCCGAACTTGAAAGTGTCTTTGTGCTTGCAGCACCCATTTAAATATCTAGAAAATTAAGCCAATTTTAACAAGGCAGCTGTGAATCCTAGCCACTGGTTTCAGTCAGGTGGGTTTCCAATCCAATGCTCCCAGCTTCTCCCTTGCATCACTTGGAAGAAGTTCACATTTCCACACCTCTGCAGGACCTCAGTCTCAGCTCCCACTCTGAATCAGTCTCTACAACCTAATACAAACCCTCAATGATGGGCTCTTTCTGTGTGTGTCCCCTCCATACGCACAAAAATGTGTGTGTGGAGTGGCATCAGCATTAAAGGGATTGCTGAATAAGCTGGTTTTCTCCAAAACACTGATCATTACTTCAAGCCAAGCATAGCCTGCTGCTGTAGCCCTGGATCAGGCAGAGTCTGCTGACAGTCTTGAGCTCCTCAGTTTCTACTCTCTCCTCCCGTTTCAGTAAGGCTTGATTATGGAATAACGTTGCTCTCTAAGGCTTCGCACAATGTCCTTGATCCTGTCCCAAAATAAATCGATTTCTGCTTGA
>NW_010223591.1:0-643 GCF_000690775.1 Eurypyga helias | reverse complement strand
GGAATTTGGTGGAGGGAGAAGCACCAAGCAGAAAAACTGGGGTTTATGGGGTTTGTTTCTTAATTCCATTTGTGTGACTTAGACCTATGAGTAAAGTATGAAGCCCCTGCAAAGCAAGCCTACCTTTCCTCCTGCCTTGCCTGCCAGGGGCTGTCAGCTGGGGCTGGGTGTGCTGTCCCAAGCAGGGTGGCGGAAGCTCCCAGAGGAGCCGAGCTTGCTGCCTGGTGAGGTGGTGGGCAGCTTTCCCGCTGCAAATGCATTTCTCTGCTGCTCTCTGGTCCGGGGAGCTGCAGAATTTTTCTCCTCTTATGTAATGGTTTGCTGGTGTCTTTGCTTGGAAAACCTCCTTTTTCAGCTTGGAGGGGGTCAGGAGCCCCGTCCTACCCCTCTTGGGTCACCGCTCCGGGAGATGCTGGCCGAGGGGGAGAGGTGTCAGGCTGTCGAAGAGCAGAAGGGAGCAGCTCCCTCGCCCCAAGCCCTTCCCGGAGTCACTGTCCCCGCAGGGGCAGGGGGCAGCTCCGCCTGGGCGACCCCGGGCTGCGAACGGGGAAAAGGGGAGAGAAGTGGCACTTCGGGCTGGAGCGGCGCGTGTCGCCGTCCCTCGAGGGCCGGGGCAGGGCTGGGGACGGGAGTGGGGGGGATG
>NW_010223590.1:0-732 GCF_000690775.1 Eurypyga helias | reverse complement strand
CCAGTGAGCAATCTCAGCATGCCAGCAGTACTCCCAGTATCACAGCACGACTCTCAGTGTCCCAGCAGCGATCCCATTAGCACAGCAGCAATTCCAGTATCCCAGAAGAGATCCCAGAATCTCAGTAGCAAACCAAATATCCCAGCAGCACTGCCTGTATCCAGGAAGGAATTCTAGTATCCCAGAAGCAGTGTTGGTATCCCAGCAGCTCATCCAGTATCCCAGCAGTGCTCCCAGTATCCACAGAAAAATCCCAGTTTCCCAGCAGCACTCTCTGTATTCCAATAGCAATCTCAGTATCCCTGCAGTGATTCCAGTATCTCAACAGTGATTGCAGTATCACAGCAGAAATACCAGTATCCCAGCAGCATTCCCCATATCCAGGAATCCATTCCAGCATCAGAGAAGCAGTGTCAGTATCCCAGCAGCACTCCCAGTATCCCAGCAGTGATCCCAGTATCCAGGGAGCAATCACAGTATCTCAGAAGCACTCCCAGTATCCCAGCAGCAATCTCAGTATCCCATAAGCGCTGCCGATATCCCAGCAGCACATCCAGTATCCCAGAAGGAGTCCCAGTATTCCAACAGCACACCCAGTAACCCCTTAGAATCTTAGTCTCCCAGCAGCACTCAGACAATCCCAGCATCAAAGCCGCAATCCCAGTATCCCAGCAGTGATTCCATTATCATAGTAAGTATCCCAGTATCCCAGCAGGCATCTCCATGTCCCAG
>NW_010223589.1:0-9226 GCF_000690775.1 Eurypyga helias | reverse complement strand
GGCTCCAAATCTGTCCTCCAGCTCCTCAAGCTATCCCCCCTCCCCAAACCCTGCAGCAGATCTTTCCACATCCCTGTGGCTCCCTACATGTGTGGGATCTCAATTAGTCTCTAGCACAAGGGCTGGGCTCCAAATCTGTCCTCCAGCTCCCCAAGCTATACCTGCTCCCCAAACCCTGCGCCAGATCTTCCCACATCCCTGTGGCTCCCTACGTGTGTGGGATCCCAATTAGTCTCTAGCACAAGGACCCAGACCTCTCCCCACCGAGCCCCCGCAGCTGACCAGACCCCCCGCTTCCCACACGGATGGAGAATGGACACTTCAGTCCAGAACGGCCGGGAATGCAGTTCATGGGATGGTGTGACACATCTTTTCTTAACTCACAGCCACCCGAGTGGCCTTGGACTGTAACCACTGCTCCAGCCCCTATTCGTGCTCAGGAACAGCCCCAACAGCTCTGGCTCGTTTTCACACGCTCGGCAGAATCAGAGAATCACAGAGTGGTTTGGGTTGGAAGGGACCTTTAAAGGTGTCTAGTCCAACCCCCCTGCAGTGAGCAGGGACACCTTGAACTGGATCAGGATGCTCCAAGCCCCGTCCAGCCTGGCCTTGGATGCTTCTAAGGATGGGACTTGCTACCACCTCTCTGGGCAACCTGTGGCAAGGTTTCACCACCCTCATGGTAAAAAAGTTCTTCCTAATACCTAGTCTAAATCTCCACTCTTTTAGCTTAAAACCATTACCCCTTGTCCTGTCACTACTGGCCCTATTAACAGTTTGCCCCCACCATTCTTATAGCCCCCCTTTAAGTACTGAAAGGCCGCAATAAGGTCTCCTTATATGAGACCTGGGTTGATCCCTCTTGTGCCAATGGGGAGCGACGGCACCGCGGAGGATGCTGGGGTTGCTGGTGGGTCAGTGCTGCTGGCGGGTGTCTGCATTTTCCCGTGGGTTATGCTCAGAACGTGAAGTTTCTCACTCAACCTCTCAGGTTGCTTCCTGGAGCTGCCTGAGGGGAATCCAGACCTGGCATTCCCATCATAACGCACTTCCTACTGGTCTTAACCTGGGCTGTGGCTCTGTTCTGCTCTGTGTGCCTGGAGAAGGCCTTGGGAGTACGAAGGGTTTGATACCCCTTTGCTCTGTGTAGCTGAGCTCCCTGCCCCTGGCGCCCTGTGGCCTGGCTTGTTCCGTGTGGATCCATGGTGTGCCCGGCTTGGCTCACAGCTGCAAGGGAAAGATTCCAGCTCAGGATTTCCATCCTGAGGTCGAGTAGGAATAGGGATGTGTCTGGTGCTTACAAATATTCACAGGACAGCCACTGTCTATGGACAACCCTAGGGGGATGGGGAAAAACCAAAGTCTGTATTTAGCGTGTGTCCCAGTAACTCGCCAATAACTGGGAGGTTTGGGGATGTGGGAAGCTGCCAGGGAACAGTAGGCCAAGGAATTGCATTAGGATCTACCATGACTTGACTGCTCAGCTCATAACTGTGAGGAAGTTTTCCCGAGTTCAGTGTCATTCCCAAGCCGGGAAAGGGTTTCTCCTTGGCTCTGTGTGCAAGTGCGAGCAAGTCCTGGCCAAGGGCTTTCCCTCTGTCCCCTCAACTACCCGTGGGGAAGAGGTAGCCAGTCATTTTGGCTGGGCTGGCACGGGTGGCCAGGCACAACCTTGGCTGAGCGTTTGGCTTGATGAGACCTGAGGCTGCGTGGATGAGGACAACGTGTTGTGCAGGGTCTTCCACTGGGACGGAAAAACGTAGTGCCCAAGGGCATTAGGAGCTTTTGACTTTGTAGGGCGTTGGGGTCCATAACTGCTGGAAAGTGCTCTGGAAAGCGTCACCCCCAGGACATGGGGTCTCATGTAGGTCACTGCAGTTAGCAGACCTTAACTCCTGGCTGATCTCCTGGGTCAGGACTAGAGAGGACGGGCAGTTTGGTTTCAGTACTGAAGCAGTGGGGGGATGCATCATCCTTGGTGCAGATCCCCTGTGTGAACACAGAGCAAGACTCTCCGTCTCCCCACACCGAGGTGCATCTGCAAGAGTGAGATGACAGTCCTTTCTTGGACCTTCTTTGGCTGCCCAGGATGGCTGGTAACTTCTCCAAGGGCAGAAATCCATGATTTACACTGTTTCCAGAATAATGACTTTAGATTGGACATCAGGAAGGAATTCTTCCCGCAGAGGGTGGGGAGGCACTGGCACAGGTTCCCAGAGAAGCTGTGGATGTCCCATCCCTGGGAGTGTCCAAGGCCAGGCTGGATGAGGCTTGGAGCAACCTGGTCTAGTGCAAGGTGTCCCTGCCCATGGCAGGGGGTGGCACTGGGTGGGCTTTAAGGTCCCTTCCCACCCAAACCGCTCTGGGATTCTGTGTATCCCCCCCGCTGTCAATGAGCATGGCCCATGGGGTGATTTTCTCTGGAGCATTCTGTCTACACTGCTGCTTCTGATGGCCCAGTACAGGTCAGGGACCGCTGCTCCAGCCTGCACGTAGCTGCACGTCGCATTTTGCCCTGTTCTTAGAGAGGAGCAGCCCACCAAGGCACAGGGGCAGCTCAAGAGGTTGAAAAAAGTGGAACATGTATCACCAGCTTGGTTAAAAATCTACTTTTTTTGGCCTGGTCTGTGACCTCCCAGTAATCCACTCACCCTCACACCAAGGCACTGCAGACACGGTCAGTTTAGCTTACACCCAAAGCACCCACAAAATTCAAGTCTCCATGCCAAAATCAAGCGACTGGCTCACTCCTGCCTGGTACCCCAGGGCCTCCCCACCATACAGAGCAGGTGGGGGAGTTTCAAACTCCTGGGCCTTTATTCGTTGAAGCTCATGTAAAGATTTTTAGAGTTTTTACTCACCCAGCTGTAATTAGAACTTAAATTTTAACTCATACAATTAAACTATTGAAACATGCAAACAGGAATTAAGAAATCCAGGTTCTCCTATTTTTCAAACTCCCATTAATCTATGGATATTGAGAAGTTTAGGATGTCACAGGAAGGTGCTCGTCATAGATTTCTTTTAAGTTTGGATGAAAACAAAACTCCTTAGGTTACAAAAACTGCACAAGATCGACAGATTATGTAGTAAGAAAGCCCATCTCTTCCCAGCCTAAAATAAGAAGCAATAAGTGATTGACATCAAACCACAGTCAACAAATAAAAACCTCTTCATACATTATGATTCAGTTTTTCCTTTGTTGACTACAGCCTGCTGTCAGTCATCCACAGCTCTTCTTTTAAAGAGGTTGCCATCTCCTCCTTGCCTAGGAAGCTGTCTGTTTTCTCGCGCGTGCTCTCCACCCAAGGTATTTAAATGTTCTCATCTTGTACTTAACAGAAATATATAATAAACCTCCCAATTACCTTCTACCCTTTTAAATGTCAAACCAATCACAAGGTTGAAAGGGGAAAATTAAAGCCTATTTTCAGAAGAGCATACTTACTAATGGATCGCTGACCTTCAGGAGAGTAAGATACCACAACTTTTTCCAGCACGCACCCTGGCTTCCAGCCTGAAGGGTGAATGCAGAAACATGGGGTCCGTTGCAGAAGTGACTCTCAGAAGGTTTAATCAGATTTTATCTAGGTATCTACCTAAAACTGCAATATCTGATGGGTTCTGCTTTCAGTATTACCTCTGTGACTTTGATTAGCTGCAAGATAATTTTGTCTGGGAGGAGCAAAGGGAGAACAGCAGCCAGGCTCACAGTCAGAAGAGCTGTTCAGGTTGTCTATACAGACAGCGGCATCTCAAATCCATCTACTTCCCAGTTTCGTCACAACCAGGGGCCATGTGAGACTTGCTGAATTACCCATTTTGCTGTGGGATCAGCTGAAAGGGTACAGGGGGGCTGTCCACAGCACCAGGCAGTAAGAGGGGTACAGGAGTGAAACTGGAGGGTGCAGAGCTGCATTGCAGAACTGGTCTCTGCAAAGCATGACTTGACTTGCATCTGGCTTCCAGTCTGGTATGAAGAGGATGGAGCCCTTCTGCCAACTTTTAAAAACCTTTTTATGCATATTAGAACAAGAGAGTAAAAGAATATCCCCATCCCTGGGAGTGTCCAAGGCCAGGCTGGATGAGGCTTGGAGCACCCTGGGCTATGGAAGGTGTCCCTGCCCATGGCAGGGGGTGGCACTGGGTGGGCTCTAAGGTCCCACCTTAGGAGGGAGAGGAGAACAAAACACATTTACCCAATGCACACCCAACCAAAGCCACACCAAAGCAAGGGCCTGACTGATTGATGTGGTACTGT
This sequence comes from Eurypyga helias, assembly GCF_000690775.1. NCBI lineage: Eukaryota > Metazoa > Chordata > Aves > Eurypygiformes > Eurypygidae > Eurypyga > Eurypyga helias. Next base: position 4,965 of record NW_010223589.1, on the reverse strand, counting down.
TAACCTCTGAATCCTTTGCAACATGCCATCACTCAAAATACATTCAGGCACACCTGAGCTATGAGAACCAGTGGTGATTTTTCCCTAGGTCTTGGCTCAGCAGCCTTTAGGCTCCCAGCCAGGAGGAGCCTTTCCTGTGCAAAGCTCCCCGATGCCGGTCTGCCTCGCCGATGCCTCAAAAGGCTGAAGGTGCTTGCCCCATGCAGGGTAGCGGGGAATCTGCCTGTGGAGCAGGCAGCAGCGGTGCTTGTAGCACAGCGTGGACACTGCATGGCACAATACCAGCTACAATGCTGCAGCCCAAGATTTAAAACGCTGTGGCAGCTCCTGGCTCCCTGACTTGGAGGGCATCCTGCTCTTCCCAGCATTTGCTGCTGCCTTTGGAATACATATGTCCTTTCTCCAGAGACTGCTCTGCTAACTCAGAGGTTAAAGCTCTCCTCCTCTCCCCACTACGCTCCTTCCCACCACAGGCTGCACAGAACCCTCCAGCACATCAGCCAAAGGGGTCCCAGAGCCTTGCGCTCCAGGTGGCCATGCAGAGCCCCTGCCCAGAGCAGGAGGAAAGCAGAGCTCATGAGGCAAGGCAGCCAGCAGGGTTCACACTCAGGGCCCATGGCCCACAACCACCCAGCCTGCTTCTCACCATCTGGAGGGACAGTCCCCTCCAGACCTGGCCAGCCCCACTCTGTCCTTCACATGCCCAGCAGCCCTGGCCCCCTCCAGCACACAGACACTTTGGGGGAAAAGCATGGAGGAGAGTCCATAACCCTACCAGGCAGAAAGCACCACACAGCCACTCACTCACCTCCTTCCTCCCCCAGTGGGGTGGGGGAGAGGACTGGCAAAAAGGGAAAGAAAACTTGTGGGTTAAGAACAATTTCATAATTGAAAAGAAATAAATTAATGATAATAATAATCACAGAATTGTTTAGGTTGGAAAAGACCTTTAAGACCATCGAGTCCACCTGTTAACCCAGCACTGCCCAGCCCAGCCCTGCCCCATGTCCCTGAGCCCCACAGCCACACGGCTCTGAAACCCCTCCTGGGGACTCCCCCTCCCTGGGCAGCCCCTTCCAGTGTCTGACAGCCCTTTCCGGGAAGGGATTTCCCTAATATCCCATCTAACCCTCCTCTGGCACAACTTGAGGCCGTTCCCTCTTGTCCCAGGACTAACAATATTAATATGTAATGAAAACAATGTAAAGGAAACAAATGATATGACTGCTCACCACTCACCCACCAACACCCAGCCAGTCCCAAGCAGTAAGAGCCAAAGCCAGAGAGAGCCAGAGCCTGATCCAGACCTCCAAGAGCCAGCAGAGCCAGACCCCCAGCCAACTCCCCCCAGCTTACATACTGCACGTAACATTTGATGGCATGACATGTCTCTTTGGTCAGTTTGGGTCAGCTGTGGGCTGAGTCCCCTCCCGGCTTCTCAAAGAGAAGAACCTGGGAACACCGGGGCAGTATGAGAAACTGAGAAAGCCCTTGGCTCCATGTGAACATTGCTTGGCAACAGCTATAAACATCAGTGTGTTAGCAACATTCTTCTCATCCCAAATCCAAAGCACAGCTTCATACCCGCTACAGTGAGGAAACTTAACTCTGTCCAACCAAAACCAGCCCAAGGAGTCCCATTCTCATCTGACCACTGACAGAGAGAGCCCTACACATGGGATTACAGCCAGGTTGCTGAGAAATCTGCTGTCAGGGCCCAGAGAAGGCCCAGAGCCTGCAGTCCCACCTCACTCTGCTCTGCTGCCTGGTGTTGCTCAGCCTTAGCTGAAGAAATTAAGATAAAAGTCAAGAAAGCGCCACATGCAGACGAACCTCTTGCAGACAGTGACCTTCTGCAAGAACACGCTATTTAAAAGCCCCAATTCCTCACAGCTACTTGTCTCTTGGGGGATTAAACTTGAGCGGTTGTTTTCTCAAAGGGCCAAGTCTTGTCTCACAAGACAATGCAGCCCATTAAGCCCTTGCTGGGGCTGTTGCACAGGACTAGGAGCACTGTGAGGTGGGGATGGACGGTATCCACCTGGAAGAAAAGCAGGGTGCGACCCCCAGGAGGGCTGCTGCAGCACCCATAGCAGGGCTCAAGCTCCCTGCAGCAGGAAGCAGTCTCCCCTGTCCTTGGGATGTACAGCAGCCACAGAGACCATCACACCACCCTGAAAATTTACACACTTAAAGAGATTTTGTTTTCTTTGCTGCCTTGGCTCCCGAAATTTATTAACGTGGCACTAGACGTCCCCAAGAACAGTGCCTGCCGAGTCCCTTCCCACTCTCTGAAACCGCCTTATAAATCACATGCCAGGAGAACATCCTGAATGCTGATGACTGGAGGTTATGGCAGTGATGAGGGCTGTCAGGAAGAAAAATGGATTTTCCTCCCCCAGCCCCAGCAGAAGTGACCCAACACACTGCCCCGTTGGGCTGCTGCTCCGAACAGACCGGAGCGTGCTCACAGGAGCGATCACCATCTCCGCACTGGTCGTTAGCACAATTAACGAAGGGACGGTTCAGCGGTTTATAGCTCCAGGTCTAACAGTGGCAGTAACAAGAAGGGCCTTGGCTAAGACAGTTTCTTCCATTAGAGCACAATAAAACTATGATTAGTTCTATATTCAGGTAATAGAGAAAAACAATTTACAGTTGCTATTAATCTTCCGAGGCTGAGGCAGTACTGCCAAGCCACCTACTCACTTGTTTGCTGTTTTTTGAGCATTGCTAACAGCCCCTTTTAAGAAATTTAGCTCCTTGAGACACAATGCAGTTAATTAACCCCAGAGGGAAGCGTTTGCAAGAGCAGGTAATCCAGGCTGAATGGAGAGGACTCATCCATCCTGCTCCAGCAGCGCATCCTCGGGCAGCCTGTGCAGGACCAGCGGGTCACCGGAGTGTCCTTCCGAGGGAGCAGGACACCAGCCAGAGACACCCGTCTGCACCTGTATGTTAGACAGCCCTCTGCCCACTGTGCTTTGGGTAAGAAAGAGTGGGAAAGCTGTTTACAGAAGGATTATCCCAGTTTGATTTGTGCCATCTAGTGAAACTGCTGGGAAGAAATTGGATGAGTTTCTGCGACTAAAGCGCGAGCGAGGGAGCACACAGCAGAAAGAAGTACACCACTGGGACAAACCTCATGGGGATATGAATTAGTCATGAATTAATTCAGACTGGAAACGACAAGAAATCCCCCAGGACTCGCAGGAGGGGAGCTCTGCGTTTCCAAACCCAGCATGGGGCCTGGGCATCAAGCTGCTGGGAGACAGAGGTTGACAAGCTCCCATCCACAGCTCTGCCCGGGACAGCAGAGATGCTGGGACAAGGAAAGCTGACGTCACAAGTCTGAAGGTGTCTGACACACCGAGGAACCCAGTAAGGGTTGTGAGGTGCCTTAACTACCACGTCTCTGCACAATGTTGTACTGATCCCATGCTTTGGGGTTTCTGTTTGCTGCCAGGAGGGGCATAGGACAGCTTTCCTCTTCGGAACACATTTTTTTCTTGCTTTCATCTCAGAAGGTGACGATATGGGATGAAGATGACAGGCACTGGGCGCTCAGTACCAGGAAAGCTTCGTGACCTGCTGTCTTGCCCAGTCGGTCATGGCCAGAGGTCACCAGGAGAGCTCTCAGTTGGGTGAACACCCCTCAGACATTAAACCAGCGGACTTCATGCATGGCTTCCAGCGTACTGCATCCCTGCCAGAGCAGGAACCCTGGCTTGAGCTTTAAACACCCACCCCCAAACCCAGGTCAGGACGGAGCGATTTCCAGCCGAGCAGTAGCAAGTCTGGCAGAGGTGAGTTCAGGAGAGGGTCCTTGCTTTGCCCTTGGCACCAACTGCATCGCTCCTCGGTCTCCCTGCTCTCCCTGCAGTCAGGGCAGCTAGTGAACCACACGCCAGGCATTGGAGCACGCTCAGCTCCTGCTGCCAGGACAGAAGCCTGAGGACAAGAGCTCGGGAGAGAATATCCCTGGCATTAAGACAACAGAAGCAATGCCAGGATCTGTCACCCAGTGGGATCGGGTGCACAGCCTCAAACGGCCCCGTGCTCATCTCTCCTACACCCTTTTCATCCACTCCTCCCACACACAGGGCCCAGCGGAGCAGTCTCCTGCCACCTGTTCTGCTTTGCAAGGCTTCAGGTCTGGGAAGAGCAGGAAGGGCTGGGGGTGAATAAAAAGAGAAAGTAGTATTTCTGTTTCTTCCCCAAAGGACAGGCTCTGTCACAAGAGCAGGCTGTGCAGAGATGCAGAGAGCCATGAGGAACAAAAGGCAAAGGAGGACCTGTTTGTTGGGAGAGAACGGGAATCCCAGCGCTTCTACATCCAGCTCTTCCAGCAGCAGAGAAGGGAAGGGAGAGCAAGGGCAGAGCCTCCCCACCGGAGCAGCCATCTCTTCTCTGAGCAGAGCCGCCCTGGTTCTGCAATGCAGCAAGCACGCTGGAGCACAGGGGCCAGGCCAGGAGCCGCAGAAAGCAGCTCCCCATGCCCACGCTGAAGCTGCGAAGAACAAGCTGCAGACAGATGAAAAATGCTCAGTGCCAAGGGACGGCAAGTTTGAAGGAGCCGTGTGGGGATAGCGGGAGGGAAGGACGACCAGCATCACCCCAGCAGCTTGCTGGGACCATGGGCACAACGCGAATGCCAATGGCAGGGTTAAACCCACCGCAGCACGTGCGGTGCAGAGGTGGGGATGGCGAAGCAGGGCTCCCAGCTCCCCTGCCAGGGTGCCGACGGTGTCCAAGCACACGTGGGTGCAGACGGTGGGGCAGGCCAGGCCTCTGCAGTTTCTATGGCAATTCCTCACCTCCTCGGCGGTTTCCCACCTTACCAAGTGCTGCTGTCCCACACACCCCACTAAGGAACGCTCTGCATCGATTCTGAATGTTTGCTTTTCGCAGCAATGCTGTTAGCTCTGGAAAAATGCAGAAGAGCAAAAGCACAGAGAAATGTCT